>NW_010165878.1:39456-66987 GCF_000695765.1 Mesitornis unicolor | reverse complement strand
TACAAAATTCATTTTCTTATTTTATGTTCTTGATTCTCAGTCAAACACTGAGTGGTACTAATTCAAATTTTCCAGAAATAGTATCACTTAAACACAGTTACCTTTATCAAGCAAATTTATAGTCTGAGAAATAAATGTCAGCAATTCATAAGCAATAGAAAAATGGGACCTAAATAAAAGAGAGATACAGACCATACAAGTAATAGCCACATCCAGCTTGATAGTCCCAAAAGGGAAAACAGAAATGAGAACAGAGACGCAACCCAAACAGAAAAGACTTATCAATGTGCAAAGATGCCACCAGACAGACTTGCTGAAGCAGATATTCTGGGATCATTTAAGGAAGAAATAAATATCACCGTAGGCTCAGCAGTGCAAAATTAAGTCTCTAAAAGCCAAACAATCTTTTTCTATCTTTCCTACTTTATCTGCATCCTAACATCCCTTTCCTCCTTCCTGCAACAAGAGAGACCTCTCCACATTTAACTCTTGATTATAGCAGCCATTTTTTGTAAGGAAGAAGTAAGGATGAAGGACTATACTGTATGGGGAGGCTGAGCATACTGGGAATCACCCAGCAGAGCACTTTAGTGCAAGTTTAACTCACAACACATGAAGTGACATAAGGTTGCTCATGTGCTTAAAATGCAACAGATTTAAATGTTTTGCTGAACAAGTCTACTGTGTTTAATGCCTAGCTAGGTGGACACCGTTCTGCTCAAAGGGAATGCAATGACAGACTAGTCCCACAACATCAGTTGCTTACACAGTGGTGCAAAATCCAGGCCTATTACACGACAAGTCTCTTGCATTTTCAAAAATCAGTTTCTGGCTTTCAGTTCTAGAAACCTTTTTTCCCTCTCCTTAATGTTTCTGTAGCTGCCTTTTTCTAAAGCCAGTGCTACCTTCACTTCCACGCTTATATTTTCTTCTCCAGTGTCAATATATTAGAAGCTGACACACCTCAATTTCCGCTTTGATGCATAGGGAATGTTAACATCATTAGACCTTTAAGTAATGCTTAGGGGATGTCCTTTTCTGAAGGTCTACACTTAACAGAATAGTCCACATTTAGAACATTGAATTGACAACAATTTTCTAGAAGAAAAATATTTAATAACAACAAAAGAAACACAAACAAACAAAAGCATATTTAAGTAATAACTAAATGAGATCATAGAGAAAAAAGCAACAAAATTCCTGCATTATGCACTCAAAAGACACGCTGCTTTGCACAGCTCAAGTCAGTTTTGCTAAATACGATTACTTCTCCTATTCTTACCCTTCCCATTTTGTTCCTGGCTTTATACTTAATATTTGAGAAGAATTTCAGAAGAAACAGAATCTGTGTTTCCCTCAGGTCAGGTAAGTAATTCGGCATGGAAACCACTACTAAGAAACAGTAACTTCAAAGGCAGGGGTGATAATAATACCTTTGCTCTCTATTTGGACTAGAGGCCACTTATTATTTGACAGAGGAAGTTCATCTGCTTGGGACACCTGAGAAACACTGACTTCAAATGTTCAGAGAACCAACTGTAAATAGTGCCCTAGGCACCAATGGTACAAGTAAGGCAGTAATACAGTCATCTGAACAGGAGGAAAAGGGAGCTCGAGCTGTTAGTTCCATAAATCCATCAACTTGTAGAAGTGGCAAATTCACTAAAAAAATATTAAATCTGTTTCACTAGATAGTCTGCATTTTCTCACATGTCTCAGAAACACATTTCCCTTCACTGGCTGTGAAAACTCTGCACAAAGAGAAGGCACACCGTCAGCAGTCAGTGGGATGTTAAAAGCTAACTAACAAGCTCTATTCAAATCTTGTCTTTTGCTCCATGGATTTTTATGCTTCCAGAAGTGATTTATGAAAGCATTTCTGAAAATCAAAATAGGCAAGACAACACAACAGACCAGACAATCACTTACCAATTATTATGGGTTGTGGCTCACTTTTTACTCCCACACCTGCACTGGTGCTTGCAGCAACTTCCACACGGTACTGAATACCTGGATATAGGCCACCTATTACTACAGACCGAATGGCTGCATCTACTGTTTTGTTGATATGAAATCGAGTCTCATTACCTAGGCACCAGATCTGGGACAAAAGTTGTTGTGTTAAAAAATATGAAATTCTTCATTCTTATAAACAAACACACATAGGTATGACATATCAAGGTACCACATGACAATCACATATTTCGGACTTCTTAATTTTAATGCCCAGGAGTAGCTGTAATTGGGATGATTTAGCTCAGAAAGCTATCCCAGATTAGCAGACAACCAAGTCAGCTGCAAAGACTGGTTGCAAATACCTCTCTGGACTCTGGTTCTCCATTCTGTGGTTACACTTCTTAGAAGCATTGACCAGAATAATCCAAGTGAAAAAAAGGCATTACACATTAACTGAAATCTTGTTCAGTAATACGATTACCATCAAACCTTTCCTAAAAAAAAAACACCCCACATTTTATTCCATTCTTGATTTCCCCCTGAATAGCAAAAGGACAACAAATAATACAAGCACAGGTTGAGACACTTCTTAAAGTACTAAAAAAGAAACAGTTTTCGAAATTCTTTTCAACTTCCTTGAAAATTCCTTTCAACTTCAAACTATTGTGTTCATTCTTTCACTCCTTGTCTGTCCTCGTCTTAGGTTATAGAAGCTATAAGAAACCTCTAATTAAAGACATTTAATTCATAAATGAATTTACAGGCATTCTGATGCTCAAAGTGGAATCAACAGATCTACATTTAGTTTGTTAGAAAATGTACTGTGAAACCTCAGCAGTCATTTTATACTCAAGACTCTTCACACTATATTCACTGCAGCCAGCTCACAAATCAGGCAGCCACCTAATCTAACACAGAAGGGATGTAAGAGGTAGTGACTCCAGCTGTTTATATAAACAGCCTAGAGGTCTGAGCACTGAGCTGGAACGTGGTTTTTATTAACCATCAGCCCACTTTGTTTCATATCTATATATTTTGTGATTTAGAACTGTGCTTTACTTATTTGCCTATAAGCCCTTAATGGTAATATTGACTTACACTGGAGTCAGTATCAAGATTAATTAAGCCAAAAGATAATTATTAATTGATAGGAAAATGAGGTCAATAAAATACTGGGATTCATAAATCTTGATATTGACTAAAAGCAAAACAAAAGAAGTGCTATGCTAAACATAAATATTGTGAGCATTTATTGTATCCCTCTGACCATGCAACAAACTAGAAGAGGTTGATCCATTAGTTGATTTAACAGTCAAGCACTTTTTCCCTTCTTGATACTGTGTTCCCTCACGATACAGGAGGGAAAAAAACCTACACCTTTTTGTGTGAAATAAGCTGCATCCACCACTTCCACCCTTTGTGGGCCTGTCAAGAAAGCTGCCCTGTTCTATTTCAGTTAAAAATTTCACACTAGGTATACAAGCCAGCCACAGTAAAGTTATTTAACAAACAGTGTGTTCCATGGTCACAAGCCTGTGACAATGCTGGAGTTCGCCCAATCATTTTCTTTACAGTCCTCCACCCCAATTACACACTGCACTTTTTTCATATTGTTAAATAGACTTGTGCAAAAGTGAGCTTAATTGGGATTTATAGACTAAAATAAAATTCATGATGACATATAAGGAGTGGATGCATTCAGCCAGCATAGCAACAAAGAAGGAGAAAATACAACCAATGCAGGCAGCTCCTGTAACAAACTCTGGATATAGTGGTGGTGTTCAATCTGTTCCTCAGAGCAAACAACCTAGCACTTTAAGTTGTGAATCTTGACAGAGAGAGTACTTGGAAGAAGGCTTGTATTCTGCCAGAGCCACAGACCTTGACTTTGACCTTGAAGTGTTAGGATTAGCATTTTTGCAGGGTATCTTTCCTGCCAGCATTTCTGCCAGATTGAAGGCACTCTAAGACAGAGACTTCACCGCCTGTCTTGAGAGTGCAGAGGCTCTTAACAAAAAAAACCCCTTCCTCTCATTCCACAGCAGGGAAAAGCAAGAAGGAGAAGCACTGTAAACTAGCTGGCAATTAGAGCTCTCTTCCAGGTCTAGCTCATGGTAGTTTTGCTTTTAAAATAACAGTTGTACTGCTTAAAAAAAAATAAATCCATATGTAGTCAGTCCTCTTTCTCCATATAATTACATGGGCGTCTGTAAATGCTGTCAGAATCTAAATCTGTAAACAGCACCATTGTTCTGTAATTCAGGCAGACTGCTTCCTTAAAAACACAACCCTCCCATTACACATCGTTTCTACCTTATACTCCTGGATAACTCCATTTTGATGATCTGGAGGAGGAGGATCCCAGGAGATGCTGATGCTTGTGCTGTTGTGGTTTCCAACTGTCAGGACAGTAACAGACTGAGGAGGGGCACTTGGAGCTACATCAAGGAGAGGAAACAAACAGAAGCAAGACATGAATCCATTTGCTAGAGCACAGATTTTGTGGAAACAGTGTAAGAGCAAGCAGATGGTACACAAAGTTCATACTCCTCACAGGCCTAGGTATGCACATTTTGTTAGGCACTGGCCATTTAGAAAAATGCCTTTCTGAAGAGAAGTACAGTGCTGAACGACAATGTGGAATTTGTGGCAATGGAGAATCAATACATATGCCTCCTTATTTATTTATATTTAGCATTTCTTAAGATTGCATTGAAATTATTCTCATGCTTGCATTTGTCTCCCGTAATATGCATGCACAGCTATGGTTATATCAACTAAGTCATAACGTGAGGCTGCTTCACCTGGCCTGAAGTGTGTTTTGATTCTTCTTGCCCCACATGATCTAATGATAATGTGAGCAGCAGACAGTTAAGGACCTTTTTTTGTTTCCCACTTGATCTCCAGGAAGACATTACCTTAACAGGTTTAAGCAAAGCCTTGCAACTCCTAGGTGGAAAAGGGTTAAAGTGTTCAGGGCTTTATATCAAATGCCAGTGAATAGGGGAGGTGCTAAGTGAGGTCAGATATATACTCATGTCCTCTTTTCCCCAGGCAAATTGCTTTCTCTTCAGAGTCCTGTTCAGTTCAACCATTCACAGCTGTTTGGCTGGTCACTGCATATCAAGGCTGTATCTACAAGACAATTGCTTGCCAGCCCTGCTACATTGGCTAGAACCGTGGAAAAAAAAATAAAATCATAGCTGTTAGTGATCAGAGCTATGCTGGCAAAGCCCCTCTTGCAGCTACACCAGCAGCACGGTGTTTTTGTTGGCTCAGGACATGTTTGGGAAGTGACACAGCAGCTCTGCTACAGAAAAGTCCCCTCTATGAGCATCTGCTGCACCTCCACGTGGGGGCTCTCCCACCATAGCTATATAGCTGCCACACCAGAGGGCTGTGGCATATGTCCCCCTTTTCCCTCCCTTACTCTTCTAGGCAATTGTTGAAACTTCATCGCATTTGCAAGCTAAGTCACCAAAGTTGAGTGTATTATAATAGGTATAGTCCCTGAGGAAAAAAAATATTGGTAGCACCTGCACTGAACTGGTCCTAGTATCTATCTAGTTCATTTATTCCACTCCACCTATCCAGTCTTCAACAAAACTAATAGAAAGAGGCTAGAAAAATGTGAACTAGTAAAGTGAGCATGTAGTGATAACTTTCCAGGACAATATTCCGGAAGTCTGTTACGCAGACACTTTCCATTCCAGGGTGGTATCTTTGTGTTTAACTCCTTATGAAATTTTTCTTCCACAAATTTGTCATGACCTTTAATATGATCTTAAAACATTTAATATGAAATATGGGAGATAATTTTGAAGACCCGTAGTAGACCTTGTACCAGAAACTAAAATATTTATCACTCCCTCCCCTCGCCCCAATTTCAAATCTAGATAGCCCTCTGTTTCTGGGCATCTCACATCATGTGTCACTGCGCCCTAACTCTAGTCCCCTAGTCTAGAGTGTTCCTATCCAGAGAGAACTCCTTCACTGTTAAGTTCTATAGCAACAGGACTCTAGTCTTATCTTTAACAGATATTCCTGCCTGCATGAACATCCTTGGACCACAATTCTCTGAAAAGCAAAGAGCCACTGGCATCTTTGGATTAAAGTCTGGCAAGTTTAACACAGCTAAACACAGCCACAGATATCAGGAGTAGTCAAGTTTCCTGAGTCAATCCAGATTTCCTTATTTTTCCCTGTGGCCTCTTTGAGACTGGCTATGTTCCCACTTCAGATGCTCCTCAGCATCCTGGCACAGGCTCAAGGAGCTGAGCTCAAATCCTTACCCCGATAACCCTGAAGTGTTAGAGTAGCCTGTTGCAAGAATCACACAACTTTAAATTAAGGTATAAGAGGTAGGGACAAGGGACCATACAAAAATATTTTAGAGGAAAAATGACACATGTATTACTGTCTGGTGAGGCTGTACATTTTGACAACTACATTTTCAGATGCTGGTTCAGCTGCAAAGCAAATAGTTCAAGGTAGAGTCCTTCTGACCTTGAATGATGCAGAGAAACAGTGCATTGGAGGGGAGAGAATGAGCTGTACTGTGGACAATTTGAATCTTAGCCAGCTCAAGGGAAGCACAGAAAGGTGGCCTTGGGCTACTCTTTGCAGTTGTGCAAAGCACAAATTGGCAAAGGTAAGAATTGCATTGTGTACTTTATGGCAAGTAAAATAATATACCACACAGTAAAAAAATTAGCATTTAAAAGTCTTTGAGTTATTCAGTAACAACAAAACTATGAATAAATGTATGTGTGCGATATTAATTAGAACAACATTTTACATTAAAACAATAACCATAAAAATGGCAAAGCTTAACACTGTATGACTCATTTTTGGTTTAAGTACAATGGAACAACTTGCTGAAATGTATTTACTTTCTTCCTCAAACACAAAGGACATTCGAAAATATAATTTCTTATATACACATACCTGGAAACACAGAGAGAGAGAGAGAAGAGTAAATGCTAAAGAAATGTAAAATTAATATTGCACTCTAACATTTATAGAAAAACATATTGTGTTCATTTGTCTTTGCATTTCAACTGCAGGAATACTCTAGTTAATATTCTAGTTAATATTCTACCAGTACGTGTCTTTTTTTTTCTTGTAGGAGGATATATGGTAAGTTTGAAGCAAAATTAAAATTGCAGCTGATGAATGCAGCTGTAAGAATAGTTTTTAGAGCTGCACTAAGGCAAGGAGGAATTGAAGAACGGCATCTGATAAAAACTAAAGAGACTTCCATTACCAACAATCAGATTTTTGTGGTGACAAACAACATGCAGAACAAATACTACTCTACAAACTCATTCCAAAAGAGATTTAAAACAGTGCATGTAATTGAAAAAAGAATCTTCTATCTTTAGAGTAAGTATGAAAGAAATACTGAAATTTATAACCAAAATATTTTATTTAGCTCCTTTTCGCATGTGTACACACATATATGTACAGAAGAGTTCTGCTTCCTCAGTCTGATAATATCACTCTGTAAGCTGGCACCATGGTAGAAATTAAGCCACTCGTCTGACACTGCTGCAGTTATTAAATAGACCACATTGAAAAATAACATTTTTAAAACTGTTTTCTCATTTCCCTTGCTGCTGGCTTGTGGAGAACACCTTGCCTGCTTCTTGACAGGTCAATTATTCCAGTGCTCAGCTTCTTCTTACAGATATGAAAGAACCCAAATCGCTGCTCATCTTTTCCAGACACAGACAAACAGAATTCCATTTGTTACCTTCACAAGGCCAAAGAGGCAGGAGATGGATGGATACTGAACTGTGACAAATGTCTGATCTAGAGGAAAAGTCTAACTGCAGCAAAATTGATTTTTGGAGGTAGGCCTCAGAAGTAACATTGCATGTAAAATTCAATCCAGCAGAAAGCTGCCACTACCTTTTGGTCGTACTTTGCCTTTACCAAGGCTATTTGTTTTGATGTCACAAAACACTTCCAGTGCGCGTATCACTCTTCCAAATTATTTTCTAAAAATAGCATACCTGACATTTTTTAAAAGACAAGTCTAAAAAAGCTCATTTTCGAAATGGAATCACAGGCGACACAGCAAGTGGGATACCTTTAAATAGACTGCCATCTTTCTTCACTGGATGAGAAGCATACAGCTGTCATTAAGTATTTAGTTGATGATATTTTTAAATATACGAACACCAATATAATTACAAAGATAATGTGAGGAATTAAAGGCAATATCTGTAGAACTGCATCTACTAAACATCTTAATTTTCTCATGGAAGTACTTAACTTTATCACCTAAGCAAGAGAAAGAATTATTTACAGGGGCTGACATTTGTCTAGTGATAATACTACATGTTATAGGCTGATGGTTTTTTTGAGAGAGACTTGTAAACAGACTCCTTGAAGGCTATATGAATCTACAAAGCAGATCCTAGGCTGAGAGTTATATGTATCTGTAGGCAAGAAAAGGGTTGTTATTTTTTTTAAATCTGCACTATGTGGAAAGTTATTCCACATGAACAAAATGGCCTTTAAAGAAGGAAATTACCTGACAGGCTCTGCTAGGAGATGAGGCTTATAAAAGAAAATGTCATTCCTCAAGTATTTTATAGAAATAGACAGGAGGCACAAAATCTTCTCTTTTTCAGAAGTTCTTAATTTATCTTTAGCAAGTGACAGTTAGATGAACTAAATAAACAACAAAAATAAATTGAAATTGTACAAGAAGAAAATCTGCTAGTGAGGAGACAAAAATCCTACATTTTAACTCCAGAAAAGCAATTGCACTTGTAGAAAGCTTTTTTCAATTTTCTGATTTTGTTGTTATTGGTTTTTTTTCCTTAAAAAAAAAAGCTTTGTTCAGACAGCTGCAAAGATATTCTTCATTGACTGATTTAGGGTTTATAGTCTGAACAAAGAAATAGGAACCATAAAGTCCCAAATTCTAAATCAGACTTGAACAATTTCTTCCTACATGCTCATCTGCATGTTGCAGGTCACTGAATTTCCTCATCTATAAAGTATGAATGGCAACCAAGTTATCTTTAGGATTACTTACTTGTTGGGCAATAGTCATAACAAATCAAAGATAAAAGTGAGTAATAAGCAAGTCCCTTCTAGAATTTAAAAAGTACTTGGCAATCAGCGCTAAATTAAACCTTGGGAGACTACTGTAAATTATTAAGATGCATCTTCAATAGGAAGAAAAAAGTGCACTCAAAACCCGTCGAAACCATATGAGCATTTTGAAACTTCACCAGTATTTCTTTCTCTTGCTTTGAGAAAAATCAATGAAATAAAGAGAAGATGAATACTAGTTTTATGATCATCCTTCTACATTTACAGGAGAGATTCTCCAAGCAGATTGCATTAGATAGAAAAAGAAACCTATCTTTCCACCTAAGAGAAAAAGATAAAAACGACTTCTATCTCACCTCACTCCCTTTACTTTTCAATAAAAAAGCAGTCCTGGAGTGCATACATTTTAGAAAAACTATATACCACACTACTGCTATAGCTATAAATGCTTCTGCATTTCAGTAGTGTAAACTGTTTACTATGTCTGCATCCTGCATGTTTCACAGAGGCTTCAAAGGTACTTAAGGAAATCCTCTGAAGGAATACATAGGGCAGTTTCATGAACAGTGTGCTAGCAGAAACAGTAAAATGGGATGCCCTTGAGACTGGAGGTCCTTCAGGCTAGTCAAATAGCTGCCCTTCAGTAGTCCCCATTTCCCAATCAAACTGTTCATCTACATTACTACCCATTCAGAAAGATGTGGTTAATATCAAACACTCATCTGTAAAAGGTTTCATTTACTAGCTTTATTTTCAAAGTGCAGGCCAAAGTCTTTTAGTGCAGCAACATAGATTATAAAAGAATGGCTGCCATGCACTGTTTGGAAGACCGAAAGCCATCTGTGCATTAGAAGGATGTATCAGACAGAAGAATATAGGACTGGCCCAGTGCTTTCTCATGGAATACTTACAGCACAAAACTGAATATTATGTTGAATTCTAATGCCAACCCTATGTCTAACAAATGGAAATCATGAGGAAGAAATAGAGCTGAACATACACATACACACAATAACCAAAATTTATTTCACTTGCAGTGCTAGGGATGGAAGACTGTTGCTTTTCTGCTCATTTTACTAACCTTCCTCTGTGGTACGAGCAGACTTTGATTCACTGTCCATTCCTTGGAATTCATTGAAATATGGGCGAACTTTAATTTCATAAGTGACCCCCTTTTTCAAGCTGACGAGGACAGCACTGCGCTCAGTTGGGACTTTGACCTCCAAGTTCTGCCATACAGCTGGAGAAGGTAGGCCAGACGTTTGACGATACATTACTCGGTAGCCCTGAATAAACTGGGATTGGCGGTCAACCTAGAAATGGCATTAAATTATACATCAACAAACATATTAAAGTAACAAAACTGTATAAAAAGAAAACGAAACATTTGCCTACTTTTGTCCTCATGCAAAAGATAAAAATAACAGTTGCTTAAGCTGCTGAATTTAAAAATCGAACTGCCTTCTTGTAAGTCACTGTTGATTAACTGTCTGTAAAGAACATTTTTCTCACATTACTTCTTATAGGACATTTCTTTTTATTTTGCTTTCTCCAGCTCTATAGATCATGAGAAATACCACCTGAAATCATAAAACAAGGCCCCACCCCCATAACAAATCATGAACAGAGAACTTTGGCATAATGCTTACTGCATGTAAACTTATTAAACACATCTTGGCTACTGATGTGCTGAAATAGGAGAAGAAAAGAAAACCAATTTTTTTTCAGAAAAGGACAAGTCTTTGAAGACACCCTGCATGCTTTCAGTTAGTCCATTACTTGGCTCACAGACCATCTTTTCATGAGATGGTCAGAAAAGTAAAACAAACATAAGACAGATGCAGAGAAAACAACTTCTAAGGGCTTGTGCTGTGTCTTGGATTCACAGTCTAAGCAGCCTCTTTTTGCATCCTGGGATCGTGATGCTCTCAGGCCATCAGATGGAGATGGAATCTTGGTTTTGGTTTATATTTTATATGTTGCTAGGCAAGCACGATTCAAGATTGGACCATAGACAGGAATTTAACAGTTCTAACCTGTAATAGCTATAAACAGGATTTTTATTTGAAGGAAAACTTCAAATGTGTTTTATCTTGGAGAGGTTGCATACATTTTTTTCTCTTGGGCAAAAATAGGCACGAAACAATGATTTGAGCTACGATGATGTTTGCATTAATTTTGCCTGAAAAAATCCCAAACAAGTCAAAACAATTTGATAGATAAAACATAACCAAACTCAGCTGCTTCTGTAGTCATCAGATACAGAGACAAAGAAAGTGCAGCACAAATGACAAGACTAGTTGTTTAGTAAATTTCTTGGTTATAGCTGAGATTCAACAAGTAGGATTTTCTGTTCTTGACAATTTGCTAGCTCAAAGATATTTCAGAACTAGAGACACATTTGTTTGACTTCTTTTAAGAATAAATGAATTTAAGTCTGAAAACACAAACCAGAGTCTATTATGCTTCTCCTATAATCTTGTTATAGTTTACTGAGGCATTCAGAGGCGACACAGATTCTTAAGACATTAAAAAGCAGGGCAAGCAAGAAGAAAGCTTTATTTATGAGAGCAAAGCAGAAATGTCTTTCATCAAAACTGTCACTGTTAAAAACCTTGCAACATATGTTACAACAACATTAAGCTTGCATTTTATAAACTTCTCTACGTTCACTTTAAGTGAATTTATGCACTGAAAGAGGGATATAACTCATAATAATAGCTTGTTAATACCGAAAGAATCAAGCTGTGTTTTTAAGAAGAACATTAAGCAGCTGTTTCCAGATGAAGGGAGTTCGTAAATCAGAGTAAATTGTTTTTATCCATGTTTGACTTTCATTAATTAAATGTTTTACGGACATAAAGACTTTATGAACCTCATGTTTACTAAAAAAATTCAGCAAGAATAAGGCTTTCATGCACTTTGTAATACAGATTCTCAACCTAAATTACAATATAAGGCTATAATGTTTAATAATCAAATGCTGAGTTTGAATCCTGCCTAACTTCTGCATTACAAGCTATGCTGAAAGAAGGCATAACTTCGTTACAACTTTCCATTTTGTCTATGCTGTGCTTTTAAGCTCTACTGACTGCTGCCTAGTGGAGAACATCTGAAAATTCAGAACTGACTAGGCTGAACTGTAACTGTGTGCTGCTACAAAACTGTACGGAAACTGCTTTGCATGGCAAGGGACAAACACAAACGCACCCACCAACTTATTGAGAAGAACTAGAGCCCTATTGTTTACCTATAGTATACTACAATAATTCTGAGTCTATCACACTTTATTGTCTACTTACATATAGGCAATATAATACAAAGTATTCATAAATCTCTTTTTCTCCTAGATTTCTAAGTTCCTAACCTGAAAGACTAAACAGTACAAGGAACATGGAAACAGAATGCAGTTGTACAACAAGGTTGTCCTGTATATGAGTGCTATGCTAAACTACCTTGATTTAAGGCTCATATGTTTCATGGAGCTTTAAATTAGAAGTTTAATTACAATACGGCTGAGTGATCTGCCCAAATTTCAGATTATTGACAATGATACCACTGCTCTGGATCTGGGAGTGTACTTAAGAAAAAAAACACTACACATTTTTAATGTTTTCTGTAAACATCCAGTTGCATTCAATATCAAGGAGAGGATATGGAGCTACCTTTCATGCCCATTTAAAGCTAGTCTGAATGAACAGGGCTTTTCATATGTCAAAATGTTGCGAAACGAACTACTCAGAAGGCACTGAGAAAAAAATGTGGATTTTTTTTTGTTTTGTTTGGAGTTTCCCAATTAGTAAAAAATTACTCTTGGATAATTACATGGATTAACCCAAGGTATTTATGAGGTACAGGACACATATATTTCACGTATACATACACACAGACATGTGTGTGTACATGTACATGTAAGTATACACATGTAAATACATATGTATATATGTCTACATATACATGCACACACAACCTTATATATAATACAAAGCCTGTGACTTCATAGTTTCCTCCATTTTTTAATGTGGAAATTATGCGCCATGCCAACAGCAGGCCACTAAAAATATGCTTAGCACTAAAAAATTGCATTCAGCTGTGCTAAGCATCAAACAGCTTTATAGGTTTGATACATGTTCACACATGGGCAGAGCTGCAGAAACATGCACTGTGATATGGTGAAAGAATGTAATAATTTCTAGGTATTCTCCTTTCTCCTTTTTTTTTTTCCTGTTGTAAATGGTTGCTACTGCCTCGTACAAAGTACTTGGCACCATTACAGAGATTGGAGGAACTCTCTGCACTGAATGCTGGGATCAGAGAATATTTCTAGGCTTCCTGTGACACTCTTAACTACTCTTGAATTTGTACAAGCAGCAGTGACATCCACTCAAAAGAGCTGCAACAGTTGCTGATCTAAAGATACACTTTCTCCCTCAAAAGACAGATGGCAGAAAAATGCAGATACTCCTTTAAAAGACAGAAGAGAGCAATTACTGTATAAGTTCTGCTCAGCACTGACCTAACACTTTAAGGAGACCTACAAGCATAATTGGTTCTGCATGCTCCTTCTCACCCTCTTTTATGATGAATACGTAGTGCGGGAGGTATCTACAAAGCTGATGACAGCTCTTCGTTTCTGCAGAACAGGAAATTCATTTCCCCTGCACGTTCAAATCCACACATATCACAGCTGAACACAAGATGGGTTCAATGGCTATTGGATCATTTGGTTAGGCTATTAGGTTGTTAAAAAGACGGTAAGAAACTCAGTGCAGCTTATGCTGCAAATATAAGCTCCTTTCAGCTAGTCTGCATCGTGAAGACATTTTGCAATATGCTCTGTAGTATTTAAATTTCTACCTCCAAATACCCTAACAGATACTCTTCTCCCACATCAATACCCACAGCAATTCTCCATCTCGGCAAAATACCTTGTACACTGTGCTTAACTCATTAGTACAGGCTCAGTAATCTCTGGAAATTCAACCAGCGCTAGCATTTATCTGTTCTACAGGAACAATGCAAAAGGTGACAATTCATTGGAAGACTTGACTCTTGCAGTTCCCAGTAAAGCACATTCATTTAAAATCAGTGTCAACTTAAAAGACAGAGGTAAATAAATTATCCTTCTGCCTGGTAGCCTCCTAGAAGGCAGTCAGGATTTCAAAGCAACAATTCTTTTGCCATATAGAAGAACTGATTTTTATTCCTGCTTGTGCCACAAGGCTCCTTCATAATGCTAGGAAACTTTTCATATTTGGCCACTAATGAAACTCAGTTTAGTGCCCAGTGAGGTAAGAAGTGCTACAACTGTAGTGCAACTACAGTTGAGGTCAGCTAAAAAAGTGCTTGGAGTACACCATATGCTGTGCAATGCAAAATGCTGTGATAAAAAGTAAAAATAAAACAGGTCTAAGGTTTAAAATTAGCCATTTGATAAAAGTGCTCATATCGGAATCTGTAAGTCTCATCAGCAATAAACATCTCTGCCTTTCACCTCCCCATGTGTAAAGTTAGGATAATGACACATTTTTATCATTGTGATGATAAATTCAGTATTATTTGTGAAGCACCCAAATGTTATGGTTGAGAGCATGACAGATAAGCAAGCATGTGAAACAAACTAATAATTTTTTATTCAATGCAAGTTTTCAATGGTATGAATTTAATAAGACCTGGCACCACACAGTGAATAAAGATAAAAAGAAATGCTGAATAGCTCCATGAAGGAGAGATCCTGTATGTGACCAGATAATTACAGCTACGCTTTAATACTTATGCACAAGAGGAATAAATTTAAGTGACAGTGAAAGCCTAGCTTCTGACATTCCTCTTCTTTTTTTTTTTAACACTGACTTTGTAAGGTTGACCTTATTTTAATACAAAATATCTGTGTATACATACATACATACATATATATATATATGTGTCTATTTTAAAATTGTAGCACAGTAGCAGAGAACTATTTCTGAAATTTTAAACTGAATTCTGGGGAAAAAAAAAGAGAGAAAGTAAAACCAAAACAATCTCAGAAAGAAGGGAGAAATTGGTGTTAATTTGCTGGGAGTCAGGATGCCAGAAATTCAGTAATCAAGGACATTTCTTGGCATTGACTCTTTGAATTGCAGAAAGTCAACACAGAGTCTTATGACTCTCATGGCACGTCCATCATTTTGCATGATAGCTACACTATCTAACCATTTTATATTAATAGTATGGACTTTATTCTCTGGATGGACTGGCTTTTTTTCCTAGAGACTATGGTTAATTAGTTAGTTTTGTTCTGTTTGCTGGAATGTTTCTAATTAGCTGTTCCAGAGGTCTTTTTTTCTGTGTCTTTCTTCCCTTGAGCAATTTCCAAATGTCTCTACAGAGGCCTGCATGCTTTTCAGGTGGCACAGGGTCACTGCTTTGAGGGATCTTCCCAATAAGCTAATATCCATAGCATCCCTAACAATTTACCTGTACCTTATCATGTTTTCTTCACTCATTACTTGTTCAGTAGGGGCATCAAGAGACTCCTTTAAAGAAATTGATACACACACACACACACACACACACATACAGACCCATATAAATACATACACACACCCATATAAATACATACACACATATATATATTTCATTATAATACAATAACATCGGTTACATTGCATAAAACTGAATTCTGTTTATATTGGGGTTTCCTTCTGTAGTATATGCTAAAGATAGGACAAGCCTATGAAACTGTACTTCTGATAGCAGTCACACTCAAGAAAGGACTTGAAGAGCATCACATGGATGTGATTCAAGTTTACAACTGCTGGCTGCTAACATCCAAAGTTTCTAAACCACTGATCCATCTCCATGGGCAAATGTCTGCTAGGGCAAAAGGATTTGCTACAAAGGTTAGTCAGCCTGCCCTGGAGTTATAAAGCTGAAACAGACAGCATTTTTAGAAAGGCAAGCTGCGTGTTGACATCATCAATGGCAAAATGCAATGACACATTTTCTAAATAATCTTCTAAGAAAGACAAATTTATGAGTTTCTCTATTCTGATCTGCCCCCCAGCCATTCAAATCTGTCAGAAAAAGGATGATGCATAAGCCCCTGTAAATATGGCTGAGTTGTGCAAAAACAACAGTAATCCTTATAATACACAGTCTACTACCATGCTTCTTATCTCCTGTTGTATAATCCCCTGTACACATTAACCTTTTAGCAATATTACATGTAGGAGAAAAAACTTGAGTATTGTGAGTACTCCTTTAGCAGAATTCATCCTATATAATGCAACTGTTTCAGTGGCATATAGTGTATCACTATTTTTCCTCACTCTTCCACCCATGGCTCTTCTTCCTCTGGGGCAGATGTCCCAGGAGCAAAGCACTCTTTTCTGGTGTGCAGCACCCTAGAAACTCTCCACTTCTACACTTACAAATCCTTTCATTTGAGTCTCAGGAAGAGAAACATAGTATTCTGAAAGCCAAACACAATATAAGAAATTCTACCCAGTAGTCTGACCCTTCAAATAGAAATGTTGTTAAGTACTGCCAAAAAGATTCTGGTCTTCTACAATGAAAGGATATCCACTGATTGTGGGTAAAGCACAAAACCAGATGCTATATGGTGGATCAGGCATCAGCACCATGTGCTACTGACTTCACTACAAGTGCCTTATAAAGCTATTTTTGCATTTTGGGGTCACCAAATAATAGGGTACTGTCAGAGGTCTCTAATCATTGAAGTGGAAAGTGCTTTTTCATACAGCAATTTAATGTTGATATTTAACTTTGATTATTTTTGACGTGCACAGTAATGAGTCCACAGATCAATTATCCTTTAGATTATGGTGTTAAGCATATTCATTTTATAAAATTTTTCTAGTCAGACAGCTAGCTCGCTTTGAGCTTGAACACTGCAGTCTTTGAACTTGCCTGACTTGAAAGAGAAAATAAAAAGACCATTTCATTACCACATATACGTGCCTGTATAATGTTAGTTTATTAGAGTACTTACATTGGGGTCAAGATTGGAGCTTTTCAAGGTAGTAAAAAACTGCAGTGAGAAATAGGCAAAATCAAAATACTGTGAAAGTAACAATAACAGAAGCCTTACCGTCCACGTGACTTGAACTGTTGTGGGTGTCAGCACAACAGGATTATGCAGTCGTACAATGACATCTCCCAGTTCCTTCTGGACTTGCCTGTGATCCACACCTTGTGCTGGTGGGCTGATATCTGCCAGGCCAAGCACACAGAAGACAGCATTATTTTAATGAGAAAAGTTACACTTGGCATCAATAAGAATTACTGCATAGCTTAACAACCTGTTTTAATCTTCCTTTATAGTGGTGTTTTTAAAACAATACAGTGCCAAGGTTTAAATACGAACTC
This sequence comes from Mesitornis unicolor, assembly GCF_000695765.1. Taxonomy (NCBI): domain Eukaryota; kingdom Metazoa; phylum Chordata; class Aves; order Mesitornithiformes; family Mesitornithidae; genus Mesitornis; species Mesitornis unicolor. Next base: position 49,587 of record NW_010165878.1, on the reverse strand, counting down.
CAAAGCATATCAAGTAATGGAAACAAACCATTCACCTTAGCTTAGGAAACAATAAAATATAAAAATGTTTAAATAAGTATTCAGATTCAATGGCAAAATTAAAAAGATCTGGTAAGTGATGAGATGCAATATTCACTAGTTCCAGAATACTCAGATAATAATAATGTTACCCAGATGTCTAGAACCAAATTGGTTAGTATAATTGAAGAAAATGAACAGTTGTTAGGTTTTTTTATTTATTTTCTTACAGCATACATGACATTAAGTCATTATATGCTTCCAGACTTCCACTATGCCTCTCCTCCCCACATACCACGTGAACAAGAAACCAAACACTAAAAATAGTATTTTCTTCTGCAAAGCAGCTTTTCCCTTTACAGATATAGATTGAATTCCAGTACAATTACAAAAAAAAGAGTTAACTTACGAAGTCAAACTGATTCTGATCTAATAAAAGGCCAACAAAAATGCTCTACCACAAAAAAATTTCTCTTCAGGATTATGTCAAAAATTCCTTCAAAGTGTGCGGGAAAATTATATCTTCTAGTCAAAAGCTGAAGGAGTTTGATCACTTAAAATACATCTATGAAATACTGTGACTCCATCCCCGTCACCACATGTGGCCCTAGTACCTATGCCATTGTGTTAAGCTGAATTAAGCTGTATTACCTTTGCTAAATAGGAACTGTAAATACAAAATATGTGTCAGAAAATGCAGAAGGAGATGTTCAATGTGTTCTTTTAGTGATAGTTCCTGGAAATCATAATTTTCTGTTACATTGTGCTTATGTGGCTACAGCTATCCTCTAATATATCACCACAGCACGTTCCTTCCCTCCTACTTTGACAGAAATGAAGGCACTTTCTAGAAGCCAGTGAAGTCTGAATCCCTTCAATGGATCCTTCAGGGACCTTACAATGCCGTTTTTGGTCAACAGTTACAGATGCCCTTGCTATGTCAGTTGTCTATGTGGATTGCATAATGCCTGTTAAAAATACACATACTGATTGTTTCAGATGGAATTAGCTTGTAATTTTTACAGAAGTGTGTAACACAAGCACAGATTATATTTAAAAAGGCTCAATACATTATGGCCATGTCTATCTAGTCATCTGTGAATTCTGCTTGGTTTTCCCATGGGATTCACTAGCCAAACACACTTTATCTCTTTTTGGATCAACATCATGTCCTTGTGAAAAGACTACATTCATAAAACGCTATTTTTCCCCAACTGATGGTCTTAGATATGGCAGTAAGCATGTGATTTCTTTTATCTTCTAAATAATATTAAGAAGAAATAATAGTGCTCTCAAAAATGAAACATTTAAATACAACAACTCAGTTTGAATCACACATCTACAGATTTTGAAAGTAGTTTTTGATTGTCAGTATTTCAGCTTCATGATTCTGGATTGTTACGAGTTCTGTGCCACCAATAAACAGTATTGCCACAGGCATCTACTGATATTCAAAAGGATTTAGCTCCATGGATCTCCAAAGGGAATATAATCCAAATATGGATGTCCAGTGAAGGAGCTAGTTGAGCAAATTACACCTATTCAATGTGAAAAAATAAAAAGTTGTAATAAAATAAATCTGTAAGACAGCAACTCAGACTGGTTTACAGGATAATAATTGATGATGGTATTCACAAAAAGCCATGGTTCTTGGTACAAAATACATACAGCTACCCGTGGCTACGTTTTAGACTAAGTTATCCTGTGGTTTACAACCAACAAAGTACCTATATTCCCTCAGGAGAAAAGACATTTTGACATAGTGTGTTTCTATGAACCACATTTCATAATTTTAAATGGACCTATGTCCAGAAGTAAAGGAATAACATGGGCTAATAACAGCAGGAAATTACTATCAAGATGTACATGTGGAATTCTGTTTGCTGGTATGTACCCCTGGAAACGTATGCATATGTGATGCTCACAGTGTAATGTTTTGTAATGTCATTTTCATGACTGCTGGTGGAAAAGCAGTTCATCTATCTATAACAATATCATCAAGTACTGGAATAATAAAATCATGAGTCAAACAAAACTGGCTCAGGAAGCTATATACTGATCACATTTAAGAGGTCTCTAAAATTAAATTGGTTATAAATTTTCTTTAACCTCTCTTTTAACAGCTTCCAGTGAACTTACTATTAATTGCTAGCAATTTAAATTTCAGGGATAGAATTATATATAGGTTCTTTAAAGTGTTGTTTGTTGGGTTTTTTTTAAATATATGGTTTGGTCTGTTATTAATCCAAACAAGAAATCAACTCCTTTCTTAAAGTAATTACTCATTTCTCTGTCCTTATTTGATGTAAGTCATAGAACGTAAATCTTTTGAAAGTGCCTGATTGTCTACTTTTAGTCCACTGGTGAAAGTACGCATACAATCCTATTACTTGTATTTGCTGTACTTAATATCAGAAAATTAAATAGTCCACTATTAAAGCTACCACAGACACCTGTTGCAAATTATTATTACATAGGACTGTTATAGCTTCTTTTTTCTTCCTCCATGGTCACTGTGAATAGGCTTTATACTGTGTGTCAGCTTCCTCTATGAGCCTGAACTGAATTCAGGCATAATTAGAAATCACATCAAAACATTATGTTAATTTTCAATTGATTTTATGATTTAATTCTATTAAACTGCAGGCTTGCAAAGAAGCTATAAATCCTGTACATGTCTCAGTGTGCTTGACTGTTAAACAGCTTCTGGAAATGGAAGCTGCAACACATGCTGTAGCTAATTAAAATACATGTTTTTACTGAAATCAAATTGCTTGTCAGCATGTCAGATAAAAAGTCTATACTTGACACTTAAATGCCAAACAAAGTTGTTTTTTTTTAACTAGGTGATAAGTTATGCAGACTAAAAGGCTGGCGCAATGAAAAGTCATCCTATAATAACAGGAAAGTAAGAACGATGAGAAAACTTATGATGCCCTGTGGATAGTCTAGCCATGACATCCCTGCCCAGCTCAGTCCTTCAGCTTTTCAGAAAGCAGCTCTGTTTCTCCTTTTACAGCAATGATTACTATTTTAAGAGGATAATTATTGAGGACAGATTTATTTAGGAATAGACTGAGATGAAAGAGGCTGGATGAGATGGTTATGTGATAAAGAAATACCACTCTACTCTTGTTCTTTCTATCTAGGACCAGCAGACTCAAACGACTTGCACATTCTGGAAGCTGACACAGGATGCACTCTCCATGCACACTTTTAAAAGTGATATTCAGAACAGTTTTCAGAAAAGCTTGGGTAGCTCACATTACTTTAAATAGAAACCAGACATCAAGGAGCACACCAAGTCTCAGTGAACTGCAAACCAAAAGGTCAACAATGTGCAAAGGATTAAAGAGCTAACCTATCTCTTCCAAGATTCAGATTGATACAGCAAACATTGGACTATTTTTTATCTTTACTCTTGATTCATGATTCCTTCAGTGAGAGTGCTAAAGCCAAATGGCCGGACTGACCAACTCTCAGTTCCTTCTTTCTATTTTAGCTCTAGCATGTAAGCCTTAATAATTATTATTACCTTGTGTTCGGACAGGATCTGACATAGGGCTGGGATCACTCAGACCTTGTGAATTGATAGCTCTCACCATAAACAGGTAGATTGTATTGGGGCGCAGTCCTCTCACAGTGTAGAGAGTGGTCTTCACATGGTTGGCCACTGTTTGCCAACTATTGCTCACAGATTGACTGCAATGAGAAGAGGGTTGAAGATTATGAACTAACACAAGAGAAAAATAAAGAAGTGAAAGGACCTACTTTTGTAACTCTATCAAAAGAGTTTTCCTAAGTATAGGAAAAAGTAGTGAAGGGGTAAAAATAAAAATACTTGTTTCAGTTAACTCATCTAGATGGGATAAGAAAAAAACCCACAGCTGTCAAAAGTATTTCTCTTTTCAAAAGAAGCAAAAGCTTTTGCTATCTCTCTAAAATAAATATCTGCAAAAGGAAAGTATAGAAAGCTGTAAAGTAAATTTGAATTATAAATAGGCCACTCTTGAACATAAACCTTAGAAAAGAAAATCCTGTTATAAGAATAATTTTCTATACCGCTAAGTAAATTATGTCAATAAATTGTCATTGGAAGAAAAGTATTCTACTTGAATTAAATTCATACTTGAAGTTACAAAAAAACCTTCTGAAAACATGCTTGTAAATGAAGGAAAGCATATGAATATTTTTTCTGTCACTACATTTTCCATTGGACATTATTACAATCCACTGTATGAAGAGATTTCAAGTGTGATTATTAAAACACCTTTTAATGAAAATGTTTGGCTTTTGTTAGAGTTATTGATGGGATGCCATTAAAGCTTATCTAGGATGAAATATCACAAAAGTTTAAAGAGAAAATTTTATTTTATTGGGCTTTGTTGTATAGCATTGATTGAAAAAATCTTGAAATATATTAAAATGAAAAAGAAAATGTAAGCTACAAGTTTCATGTTCTTTCAATTGTTTCATTCATGTACTGTATAAAGGATAAGTTCCAGAACAAAATAAAAAATTTGCATATATAGTAATATTCTTTGCATATTACCAGAGCAGGATGAAGCATTATCACTATAGCTTCTTAAATTTACATTCATATAATTTTGACATTCTTGCATGAATTTAAATTAAAAGAGGAACTAAATTAGTTGTCATTTGTTGAACATCTTAATTAAGAAAAACATTTAAGAATGTGCACATTTTTAAGCTGAAGCATGTATTACTTATACATGTGAGAGGTATGGCCCATGCTTAAACAAATTTCCTGAATTGGAGCCCAGGAGTTCTTTTGTACCACACATTAATTGCTGCTGTGTGGAAGGAAGCAGCTGAATTCTCTTCAGCCTCAGGCTGCAGGATGAAATACTAAAATATCAACACTAGTCTCTGCAGTTAAAAGTTTGAATCTATCCAAAACAGTAAAAAATAGACATTTTAAGTTCTTTGACTCTTTAATAGGTGCTGCGTTAACAAGAACAGGAATTAAAGTATGCAGAGAGGTTTCAGGACTATCCATTTATTTTCAGATTATTTGTACTATGCTAGTCAAGATAACACTGGCCCTAATGATTTGACCTGCAGCATTCCCACAAGGGACTCTCACTAGTCATCAATGCTAAGGGAAAAGTAACAAATAATGACTGCATTGTCCTGTTATATTCCTGTTGACCTCAAGAAATAGTGAGATACTCCTCCAATTAACTACTTTGAAAAAAATATATATTTTTTTAAAACAATTTAAAAAATAAGAATCAATGCCTGCCATAGGAGTTGAGTATTTTAACCAACTTCTAATGATATGAATAACGTCTAAAAGAATGCCACAATACCAGGAGAAGAGCTGGTACCAGGGTTTAAGAAAAATTAGAAAGGAAGGAGATTAAAAGTGGAATAATTCACATACCTAAAAGCCTCAATGATATATGCAGTAGCTGGTAGGCTTCCAGGGGTCCCTGGTTGCCAGGACAGGGTGACACTGTTCTTAGTAACATCAGTGACCTGAGGTTTGGATGGTGGCCCAGGGAGGTCATTTATATCATAATTTTTACTGACTGTTGCTCCACCAGATTCTGTGAGGGGTAAATACAAAACAATTATTTTTTTTCCTTGATTGTATAAATTTGATCAAAGCAGAAGATTAAAAAGAAAAACTTGACAAACATCTGCAAAATCAGCATAACCAATGTTAATAATCTGTAAAGAACTATGTCAACAACTGCATTACCACATATATTTTTGCATGAAGAACTATCATTCTTTATGTATATACTGAAAGAAAAAACTCACAAAACTCAAAAAGTTTATATATAAACTAAAAAATAAGAAAAAAGAAAAGAAAATAACAAAAATGCCCGGCTTTGCTGAAATTTACATAAAATACCAAAACCTCAGTTAATAGTAGGCTGTGAAAGCTCCTATATCCAGATCAACTCCAGCACTCACATAGAGCACACTGGACTTTGATAGGCCCCTGTGTAGGCATAACTGTTGGATGAATTCACAGTTTATTAATACTCGTGTTTAGAAGAGTTATAGCATACCTCTGTCACTGGAGACAAATACAAATTGTTCCAATGTCAATGGGCATTTAAAGATAATAGCAATGAAATGCAAGGCATGTTAAGGAACTCAGCCTTCCCACCTAAAACTTCTCCATCTCAATCCTAGAATTTCTAGACTGGATTATTTGACTAAGACTGCTCTCAACTGAAAAACAGCTCCTGGACATTGCTTACCTGTCACCTCCAGTACAGCACTCCAAGATGTCTCCCCACTGGAACTTGTAGCAACGCAAGTATAAGTCCCAGTATCAGACAGCTAGACATAACAAACAGTTAAGGGCAGTTTTAACAACCTTTTCAAATCAGCTGACTGAGTTTACCCTAATTTTCTTTTTCTAAATGTTTCTTGGTAAGAAGGACTTAGCCTATATTTTACACCAGACTAGAGGACAGCAGACATTTTTCAAACAATCATTTTATGTTGGCTTACTTTTAGAGAATTATAGTAAGATTACTTGCTTCTAATACTTTTCTAATTCTAATTTTCATATTGTTAATGGTACCAATACAGTATGTAATTACTACAGAATAGATGTTTCAGACGGTGTCAATCTTTGTATGGATTACAATAAATGCAGGTGAAGTCAGGTAACAATATAACACCAATTAACTTCTCAAAGGAGATGATCTCATTATTCACTATCCCATGATGACCCAGAGATACAGTTTCCAATGCCAGCAAGGCTGTTACATCACCTTAGACTCTTATGACAGATTAAGTCATTTCTATACAGACCACCACGCATACAGATACTATTGCTGTAGATTTAACGGTGGTTCTTCCTACACAGACAGTCCTCCGACCAATTTTCAAATAGCAAAATTAAATCAGATCCTACACAAGGCTTACCTTTCTTCTGTTTCACATGTGATTTTATTTCAGGTTTGCAAGGCACTTTGGTAGCAAAAAAAATGCATTTGTGTAAAACTATTGTGATTCTCTTGTTAGTTCATATATTTCAAATTTATATAGGGAAATGATTTTGAATTATATTGTCGATATTAATCTCATTGCTGTATAAATTGTTCTACTGGAAAATATGCCAAATGTTTTGCTATTTCTCACCTAAATTTTAAGTAAAAATTTCTGAGATAGGAAGTAATGAAGACTACAGATATGGATGGAAAGTGGTAACTTTAAAAAGCACAGAATATACAGAAAAGCTCTCCTACTACTCTGTATAAAGTGCAGTAATCTAGAGGTGGAAGCACAAGAGGGCGAGTGCTGACTCTAGTGATAAAGGAGAATTATATTCAACATCAGATGACTTGACGGAAATAGGACTGCATCCAAGAAGCTTTATTGGACTTTAAGGAATTGTAATGGGTTTTCTGCTAAATGCAGATCGGCACTATAGCAAATGTGCTTATACCTTATTCTTCAAGAAGAATGTCATGGCAAATAAGTGAAATGCTCTTTAGATAACTTGTTGATATATAAATTACATGATTTTTAACTTCGTCATGTTTGAATTTTGTTGGTATTTTTGAATAATGCCAGTTCAATTGCATTTTAGGATATGTCTTTTCCATGAAATACAAGCAATAATTAAAAACTTCTGACAATGGTTCAGAGACTCAAGATCTAGAGGTGCTGATAATGAAATGAAAAAGACTCTTGAAAGGAGACACATTTTCCAGAGGAGAAAGTCTTATAACATTCTGAAGTAGTGTTTTCTTTTACTTCTTATGAGCTTTTACTAAACATATAATTGTTCATTATGTAGTAAAGGACAATATTTCTCAAGGCTACGGTTCTCAACTTCACTTGTGTATTACCGTGACAAATAGTGCATGGCATACTCAATGAAGTATGTGGTATACACAACAGAGTAACTTGCAGAAGGCAAACTCAACATATAAAGCAAGCTGGAGATATGCTGCTTCTGGCGAGTTATGGTGAATTATCTAACTTCCAGGCTGTGGATGGATTAGACACAGACATAGTGTATTGATAATCCAATTATTTATACTTTTTTGTGCTATGGAAAAAACAACAGGGGAGGTGAATGGAAAATCTTTGCTATTCAGTAAAACAAACAGTTTTCTTCCTTAGCTAATGTAGGTGTCTAAATCTGGTGTGGTACACTGCTATGGAGCAGAAGGGAGTTTTCTATCAGTGTTGACCTGTCTGAAAGGGTGCTGAGTAGGTGACATATGTGAGTTTCTAGTTGTCTTTCTCAGAGCAACTCAGAAGATTGGTTCATCAGAAAAATCTCTAGCTTCATGTTTATGACTGTGGCCCATGGTTCACTGTGACTGCAGTGGATTCCTGAATAATTTGATTTACACACAGAGTAACATAAGAGGACGGTCTCAAAGATTTAAATAGTAGTGGCTCATCTATACCCATAACTTGGAACCTTTTATGATTGCCACAGTGATTATTAATTGTGAGGGGAAGATAAGGCTGTGAACATGTGGGTGATAAATATTAAATTGTTTTGAACTTGGGAATGTAAATGTACTTGGATAGATTTCATGGCTGTTTTTTGCTTAGGAAGTGTTGCTAGTCCTTGCTCAGGTAGACCTGAGGGAAAAGTTAAACAGTCCAGATTTAAATCTATATTTAATTCTTAAAAATTGCAAGGTATAGGAAAAATCTGTTTTTTATGGTGGTATATGTTTTTTGTCCTTACATCCGAGTCAAACAGTGCACATTACTGCAATCAAGGGGTTTACAAAAAATGTCTTTCTGAGCCTTTAAGGAAAATTAGTTACTAGTGAATGAGCCACTTAAGGATCGATAAAAGCTTCATGTCTTTCAAAACCACACTTACTACTAATACTGTTTTCTTCTCCCCTTGCAAGCAATTTTTTTTCCTTTCATTTACAGACCTTGCGCCTCTAACAGCAAGATTAATGCACTGGCACGATTCAGAACCAATCTCATTGTTTGCATAGCTGCATGCAGACAGGTATCCCAGGAGCTTCTGCCTCATGGACACTCTACAGAAGCCCATCATTGATGCCTGAAAGTTTGTTTGAAATCACTAAGCTTCCACCTTTAATTGCTGCTTTCTAACACTACTGGGGAATCTTGACTATTCAAGCGCACTCTTTAATCCAGCTCTACAGGAAAAATGCATTAACCTTCATGGCCTAAACCTGCCTTCAGCCCAGGGAGGAAGGATAAATTGTTTACTCAAGGAAAGCTAGCATAAATTTTTTAATAAATTCCATTTTGTTCCAAGGCAGTTAACAATTCATCTACAATCACTGAGGAGATGGTATCAGAAAACAAAACTGTTCTTTATGTCTAGCCCTTGGTAGCTATTATTGACATTTTTTTGGATGGCAAAGCTAAGTGCAGAAATTACTGCTGATGAAATTAAATGGTTTCTGAAATTGTCTTTATGGTCTTGACAAATAATTACATTTACCTTACTATTTTTCCATATACATGCTTGTCCACATACACACAAATAACCATCTTTATCTTTGAACAAGGAAAAATTTAAAACCCCAAACAAAGAACAGTGATGCAATGTTTATCAAACAAAATCTGACATTATAGTATTTGGAATATTAAAACATTTTCTTGTACTTTTAAGATACAGTATTTTCTTATGTGTCAAAATGTAAATATTATGATAGGTGTTTAGTTTTGAATAAAAATCCCTCTGCATATGACTGCATGTATGTTACAGTATTGTCTTCTCCCATTTGCAGCCTTATGGAACATCTCCAGCAAGCGTAACATTGGAATAAATCAGCCATCTCAAGACTGTCAAGACTCATTGATAGAGAAAGTACATGGCCAAACCCTGGTGAACTCCAGAATAATTTTGCTGCACAATAACTCCTTGGAAAACCACAATCAGGTGTTGAAAATGAACTGCTCTAGTTTTAACAGAGACAACAGGCCAAAGGCCTCATGGTAAGACCAACTGAAAAGATAAGAAAAGCCTGTCCTTTTACATGTATATCCATCCCCAACTCATGTGTTTTATTGCAACATAAATAAGATTTTAAATATCAATTCTATTTGGGGGGAATTCTAATAGAAATATCTGATGCTCGTTTGGCTCTTCTTTCACCCCCCTCG
>NW_010165878.1:0-39425 GCF_000695765.1 Mesitornis unicolor | reverse complement strand
ATGTCAAAGAATGAAATAGGATGTGCACTTGGCAAGAATTTTATAGTAAAAGGGACAGTTAGGTTTATTTTGAAGACAACAGAGAGCAAGACAGCAGAACTGCTTGAGGCACACACAAGCAGATCAAGACTAGCCATATACCACTTGTAGCATTACTTGGTTATTGCTACTCACCCGAAGAGTTTTAATTTGAAGTGTCCCTTGATCCTGTATGGATGTTCGAGGGTCTCTGCCCAGGAAGGTGAATCCTTCTTTTAACCAGCTGATGACAGGAAGGGGGTCACCGGTTGCCTTGCACTTCAGCAAAGCTGTCCCATCCACTGCTAGGGTCTGATTGACCGGCCCCTGGAGGATGATGGGTGGAGGTCTATCTGTCAAGACTAAACAGTGACACACACATTGGCATCCATACCCTTAAAAATCCTCTGCTGCAGTTTGCTCTTTCCTTGAAATGGTACCAATTTTAACAGGTTGGTTTAAGTTAGCCTCCAAAAAGCTGCAAATATAATTTTTGGAAGACCCACAGATACATGTGAACAATTAACTGGTATATTTGAAAGCGTTTTTGTAATAATTTTATTTCACCACTGTAAGATAACACCTAGATATATAAACTTCCATTAGCAAAGATCATCAGACTGAGTTGATTAAGAAAGGATGAAAATTAAGACCTTGATCCAGAAAAGAATTAAGGTACAGCTCTTATTTCTTCCAATTTAGGAGAGCACTTAAGGTATGTTTAATGTCATGCCAAAATGTGCTTAATTGCTTACCTGATTTAGCATCTAAAAGAGAAAATCAATTAAAGTCCAAAGCGAAACATCATAGCCATTCTAGTGCGGCTATCAACCACATCCCTCATTCATGCTCAACTTGCAAGGTTTCATCAGTTAAAATATCTAATAATAATACAAATAATTTTCATAATCTGAGTGATCTAAATGACTCTACCACATTTTCCAGTGGAGAAAAGTTCAAACTCAATCAAATCATTTAACAGCTTACTTATCAAATAATTTCATCACCTTTTAAAGCCATGAACTCTCTTAATTTTTTTCCCCTAATAATTTACATTTCTATGCTTGAAATAGTGCTTAAAGGACTTTGTAACCAGTAAGCGAGTGCATGACTGTGTGTAAACCTCATTCCATGACCAGTGATCTTGGTGATGAGGTAAAATGCTCATGTTCACTTTTTTGGAAAGAATAATTTTTCATAAATAATTCTGCTATTGAGTCTATTCTCTGAGTCATCAGTTAAGCAGCAAAATATAACTCTTCATTTCTGAAGAACGTGTTTATACAAAATGAATGTGGAATATTTGAATATAAACAAGGCTATGACTCACATAAAATCAGTATAACAGAACTGAGAATTCATTTTTATATATTTACCTGTCACACTGCTGTTGTTTTAAATCTTTGAACAACTGAACAGTTATACAAATGGTATTAAATATTGTAACAGGCAGGATTAGCTCCTAAACCAGCCTACATTAGCCCGTCTCCACTGATGTCAACTGAGTTTGAATCATTTATTCTAGCTGAAAATCTGGTTCATTATATTCCACAGACAACACATGACTCTAACAATGAAGTGAAAATAAACTATTGTGAAGGTTTTTGTTGTATTTGAGATCTCTGGAAGCTTCAGCAGATCAAAAGCGCTTTCATTATGTTATTTCATAAATAAATTAAAAATATTAGGGAGGTATTTGTGGTACATTTTATACCTAAACCAATGGTTTCTGAAATTGAAATGTTGCAAAAATACTCACTACCTTCTTTTGTTAACAAGATACACAAAAGATAGCATCATGAGTGTTAGTAGTGCCTTGGAGTATGAGTTCAACACGTTTATTGAAATTGGAACTAAAATAGAAAGTCAATACAGATTCTTTATTAACACCAGAATGTGAAAGCTATTTTGGAAATTCTGAAATATCAGCCACTGTACTGGTAGGACAGGAAGTACTATACTACAAGAAAAGAGAAAATTGAATGCATTTTCACCTTGATATGACTTTTCACAGAATCACAGAATCACAGAACGTTAGGGACTGGAAGGGACCTCAAAAGATCATCTAGTCCAATCCCCCTGCCGGAGCAGGGGGATTTTCTTTTATCTTATTTTAATCTTTTATCTTATTAAAGTTCCTTATGACTACACAGTTCAGTAATTTGGTGAAATAAAAATTGATCTCAGCTCAAATATAGTGTCAGCATACCTGCAGTACAACTATATACAAATGAAAATTTAGTTGTGTATGTTTTCCTTTTTATTTAACATATACTAGCAAATTCCAGTTTTATAGGTAGCTAAAAATTAAGGAAAAAAATACTACTTAGGTTGCTAACTATTCCATTGCAGTTCTTTGCTGCATCTAATTGTCTTTCATATGTGTAGCAATGTAGGTATTTTCAAAACCTACTGCATTACAGACATTGTTCTTTGGCACGTAATTAGTTTTTTTACAGCCCAAATGAGGAGCTCATAATCCTTTAAATAGCTCTGATCAATAGTGTAATTGAAAGTCTCCTGGCCAGAAGGAATCTTCATTTTCAAGGGTGTTATGGGTGAAAGACCACTACAGGTTTCCATGACACTAAGGCTAAAGGTTAAATGAACACTTAGGGTTTCCACTGATCTGTGAACGACTGTATTGTCTTCACAACTAAGACTTGTAAATCTTCTCTAAAACGTGTGTAGGTGCTTGTATTTCTACTATATAGGTCTCCTCATAAGTAAGGATCTGAAACTGGGTTAGAGATTCAAAAACATGTAGCACAAGCAGAAACATTTTGTGTGGCTAAAATATATTTGCATTGTAAAAGAGAAGTTGATTTCAAAACTAATTTAACTAATGAAATGGCTTTGAAACTATTTGCAAGCAAGCATATATTCACATATTCTGGTAACTAAAAAATTATCAGATTCCTTTTGTGGTAAGATGCAGCTTAAATTTTGAGCAGAGTATCAGAAAAGAACAAAATATTTTTGTTAATGCACCGTTCATTCACTACAAATGCAATTTGGATCAACTGAAACCATGTTTAAATTTGGGTGAAATTTGGTCAAATTGCAATAGAAATTTAAAATAAGAGAATGACAAAATGAAGTCTTTACCTTGGCAATTCCAAACTCAACATTTCAAAAGTTTTTCTGATGAATTAATGGGAAAAATCAGACAAGTCATTAAAATCTCATGATGAAAACTAATATGACAGGGCAGGGTGCTCTCCTGAGAGGTAGAAAAGCAGAGACCAAACCTTCTTAAATACTTTAAGTGTCTATTCCAAATCAGCAAAGCGAGAGTTCTTGAGGTATGCCGTCAAATACTTGATTCCTTTTTTTCATCTGTTCTAAATTATCCTTATAGGTCTAGCCTTTTGCTTTCATTCAAAAGCCCAGAAGCACGATCTTTTTAATTAACTTAGTATCCAAAACCAATTCATTCTTATGTTGCCAGAAAAATCCACAGTGATGGATCCACAGAGGTTAAGCTTGTGTCTCCAGCCCAATATGCACCCTAAGCAGCAGCTGCTGGGTAAACTGGCCAAAGTAGGCTGATCCTACAGTTGAACATGCACAGGTCAAAAATTTTATTAATAAATCTTAATAATGACTAGATAAGGAGAAATTGAGATCTTCTCCAAAATATTCTGTGCATGATGGATAAATTTATGGAACAAATTACTAATTGTAAACTATTATTTTTATCTTGAGCACAGACATAGTTAGATGGAAGCATCTAGTTTATTTGCATGATCTGTCATTTTAAGACTGTGAGCTGCATATTTGCTTCTTGAGTTTGAAAGGATTGCTAAGATTGTCTTAATTTTTAAAATTATTTTGCTTTTCCAGATGTGCATTAGACAGTAGATTATTTGATAGCCTTTCAAGAAAATATAAGATTTTAATTTCAAATACACTGAAGGCTCTTAGCACAGTCCATAATCAGCAAAATTATCACTCAACTCAGCACATTTCATCACAGCTAGTAATCTCTTCTCATGTGAACACTTGAGTTAAAAATATTTTCAGTAAAGACTTGTAAGTGCAAAAATGTAACAACTGAAACACTGCTATATATGGTATAATTATGCACTTGTTTTTCTGCACATGACATATGTTTTCATTCTGTATTGGAACTTCAATTGGATCTAAATTACTCTGGATCAAACAAAAATGTGTTCAAAATGAAAAAGATGGCTCGCCACTATTATTAAATCATTAACCAAACAGAAAAATTCTGGGCTATGAAGTAAAACTGAAATCACCAGCCAAAAACTAGAACACTAATGCTTAAGTGTATAGCTAGCATGCACAGTGTTTATCTTTTATTATATTTTAAAAACCATTAAATTAGATTTCCCTACTGATAAAAATCATTAGCTTCCGTAACTTCTGCTCAGCATCAACCAAAACAGATTATTTAGACATTTATGGTTAACTTCCTAATTGAAAGCAATTAAAAACATATCTGTGATCTAATGGTACAGTTATTTATATAATCTCAGTTCCACAATATTGTTTTGGCACTTTTCTTCTGACCTCACTCGCCCTTTGACTCAAGGATGAAATGGTATGTCTATAAAGCAACCTTGTATTATTTAATAATGATCATGCTGACTGTGGTTTCTGGAAAGTGTTTGAAGAATGCAGGCCTTGCATTCCTTGAGCAGCACAGCCACCAGCTAATGCTTCCTCTAGCAATGTGGAATGCACACTGCCTTTAATCAGAATTAATTGTAGATGAGTTTGCATTTCAGCAGGGACACTTTTGTGAGCTTTCTGTGGACTTGTTAAATAAACTAATGAAAATTCCAAAAAGCTCAGTTAGGATTTATTATATTTTCCTCCACATAAGAAACAGATAAAGGGGGACCACAGGCCTTGTATGTCAAAAGGGAGAATTTCTCATCACTAATATCCTTGAACCTGATTTGATCCACTCGGCCCCTGTTGCAGTAAATCTGTACAGCATCAGCAGGTGCAACCATTAACAGCTCGATGTCCTCTTAGCCAATGTTTGTGTGTTCTATTTATTCCAATCACAGCCATGGCACTGAATCAGGGAGCACTATAGACAGATATTAAAAAATACTGCTTCCATTAATTTTAAATGACCTTTTAATCTACATTTAAATTTGAATTGAATGAAAATGCATCATTTTGTCGTAGACCATGAAAGAAAGGACTTAAAGAGATTGCAGAGTAAAGGTTAGCTTTCAGTCTTCAGAAACTACTTTACAGAAAAGCAATGTGCTTATAAAGATGCAAGGATAAGCCAGAAATTATCTCCATTTGCCATAAAAATATAGACAGTTTTTGGAAAACAAAGAAAAGGCATCAAATTAATGCTCAAGCCTCTATAACATGAGCCTGAACCTCTCTACCTGTCACTTGTGATGAATATGCTCTTGTGAAAAGCCAGATTATTCAGAACTAGACATCTTTTCAAACTTTCATGGTGCAGACAGGTCTCTAAGGGAACAGTAAAAGTAGACCTCTGCATATAACAACAGTTTTAATGGCAAAAATTCATCAAAGTCTGTCAGGAGATATTTAATGACTCAGTTAAGATAAGGAATAATGATGTCGGGGAATGCTATAGTCTACTAGTATAAGAGGAATTCTGTTGTTTTCTTCAGTAACATTAAAGGATGCAAACTGCCTTCTACCCACAATGGGATGAAGAGCGATATCAATAGGATTCCTGACATATGAAAAGGATTCACGTTTGCAGATGCAGTAGGATAAACTTCAAGGCAGGATAACTTTCATAATTTTTAATATTTCAAAATTTTGAAATAGAAAGCATCAAGACAGATCATACAGTGTTTTTCCTTTCCTGAAAACTCTTCTCTATCTACAAATTTACATGGCTCTTTTCACACCTAACCATACTGAGAAATTCTTAGAACATGGCTCTGAGGTAGTGGACTTCTTCATACAGGGACTAAAGGTCTACACGTTGTAGCTGTTTCAAACCAACAGTACTCCAATCAGTTCAAGTCAACTGCGTTGATTTAGCTGAGCTAAGGCTACATCCCCAAACTAGCTGCCTAAGGGAATACTGAAGACTGGTGGAAATTAAGCCCCATTTTTCTGCACCCCAGTTCACTGCTTTAATCACAAACCTCTTCATTCTTCACAATATTTTGCAGCTCCTTCTTAGTTCTAGTGAAATGAGCTGATTGCTTTCTCACCAATCCTATTGCAAGCTGTTTTGTCCCCTGACTTACATTATTAAGGAACCTCGAGAAAGCAAGCAAAAGGCAAACTAGACTTTGATGCCTTTTTGATACCATAGAGAATTGTAGAGACCTTTAATTTGTATTTTTTGTAGAAACGTGTCTGTTTACTTGTATGAAATCTATGATCTCATGTGCCTTTATTACACTACTTTTAAAATAGTTTTGACAGTAAAAAACAATAGGAATTACTACAGCTCACCATCAGTAACCTCCAGCTGAGCCTTTGCTAAGATGCTTCCAGCAACTGTCAGTGCTTGACAAATGTAGTAGCCTGCATCAGATCGCTGAATATTGGTAATAGTGAGGTCTCCAGTTGGTGACACCGAATATCTGCTGTTGGGTTGGAGAGGCTGGTTTGGGAAGAGTAGATTCTGCAAAGACAATTCATCTCACATCAATTTAAAACACAAAAGCACCACTTTTCACTCAGCTAGAAACAATGATTTTTCCTTAAAAGTACTAGATATAAACAAGAAGAAAAGGAAATGTGGTTATGACTTTATGAACACATAGAGCTAGCTTTCCCTGCCTTGGGCAACTTGCAGTTTAAATTAGAAACAGCCCTTTGACATCACACAGTGGTATGTTCTGGCTGGGGGTCCAGGCAAGGGGAAATTTTCCAGCACTCACACTTGTGTGATTTGTATTTGTGACACATTCAGCTTTGTTCTGAATTTAATTGTAATAATATACTTAGTTGGCTGTCAAACCAGGAGGAAACCACTAGAAAACTAGCAGAAAGAATTGAATCCTGGAAACCTGAGGGAGCATGGCACTATTGTTTGGCTGTGAATACATTCTGGGCAAAGGAGAAAGAAAGTGGCACAGAATGAAGGCTGTGAGGAAGATACAAAGAGTTCAAAGAAGGAGAAGCTAAGGCAGAGCATGAGAGTTTAAAGGAGAAGAAAAAGAAAATTAAAACTGAGATATACCAAAGGAGAAAAGCAGCATGGAGCCTTGAGGGTGAAGAGAAAGGGTATACATCTGATGTGGAAATCATCAGAGAAAAAAAATAATTTCATGTAGCATAAAACATTACTTAGCACAAAACAGGGAGATTAGCTTTCACCTTTGGGCTGGACTGCAGAAAAGAGAGATGTCAATAAGAATAACTGAAATGGATGTAGTAGTCATTGCATATGATGAAGGACTGAATGAATCAATAATAAAGAAAAGGACTGAAAAGTTCTTAGTGGTAAGGGCTGTGTTTTCACAGAAAAAGTTACACCATCTGGCACAGCTCTTAATGTGAATTAAAAAAAACCCAAACAAACAAAAAACAGGAAAAGAGAGACAATAAACAGAAGGGTCAGCAGCATTGTCCGATGAGATGGAAAGGGGAACAGATTAAACAATAATTAAACAACAGTAATTCCAGGAAAATAGGGTCTGGCTTTTATGTCAACTCAACAAGCCTCTATGAAAAATATGAACTGTTTGTATCAGGAATATACCAAAACACTGTTATACCACGCTGTGTAAGCTTTCAGTTATTACTGTGTCTCTTGTATAGCTCTGCTCTTCTTTCTAATGATGACTCCCTATTAACTTTTAAGCTTGTCTATCTGGGCTAAAAAGAAAACCTAAAATATAGAGTAGCATATTAAATGAATTTTCTTTAGGTCTGCTTCTTCTGCAGTAGATCTTAATGGTTTACAAAAAGTAAATTGGAACTATCAGGCAACAAACTTGGATTTTAAAGAATTCTGCTTAGAAGTGAAACTCACACCCTTATAACTCTGGTTTTGGCAATAAAAGGAGAAAGGTCCAATGCTTCAAGTATACTTATAATTGTATTAACGTACTAGGCTACTTGTCACTCTAGGGTGAGTCTTTCCCCTTACCCCTTTCAATGTCAATGTTCAAGGAATTTTTCACAGCAAATTTTTTCCTCAAAAATCAGTATGTACCCAGTAAACACATCAGATCCAATAAGAAAAAAAGTGTGAAAATTCTGAAACAATTTCAGGCTACAGAGCTAAGTGGGTCTGAAAAAATAGCCGTATTTTCTGAATGGCCTTGAAACTTTCAGAATAACATCTGTCTGGCACAAATACCTACTGAATAAGCATTTTATGAACACTCCACTAAATTTTATGAAAAAGCAAAGAATTTTGATATGGCTGAGCTTGACTTCATTTATCACTTGTTATGCAAAGTGTAAAAAAACTCCACAACATAAAAGCCAAAGCAAGGGTCAAGCTTCTAATTCTTAAGAGGAAAAAGATCCAGAATCCTCTTTATCACACCATTCGAAAGGGGAGGCTACCCTTCCTTTTATCTTCAGCATAGGCTTGTCAGTTCTGGTGAGGTACCCCATCCCAGTGAATATTCCACACATCAGGAGGAGTTCATAAGCTTCATGACTCCTCCCTCCAAAGACCAGATAACTAGGAACTATAATTTGTCCTAAATTACAGTACAACCCCTTTTAAAATGTTTTTACAATTTCACTGGTTTGAATTAGCTGTCAGGTTGATCATCTGGGCACAATGGTGGCATGTTGGGTTGCGACTAGGGGGACCAGAGTCATGCCTGATATAATACCACTGAATTTATATCAATGAAGAATTTCATCAAAGTTCTAAAGGTTACATATGCCCTGTCCTGGTGCTTTTCTCTGGCAGGCAGCTGTTAGGCTTTGGGGAAAATGCTAGTGAGTACAAAAGACCAGCTGTTTATGCACAAGTTGGCACAAAAAATTACTCAGGAGGGAACAGCGCCCCTCCCTTCCAGCTGGTTATGCTCAGAAACAGAAGATCAAGAAATGGATTCACAATGAAAAATGCCCTACAATTACTGGAGTGGGCTGACATGACTACCTAACATTACTCTGAACACTAACAGCGGCGCTCCAAACAGTTCCTTGTGTAAAAGCAGAAGCAAGCATTGTAACGCCAAGCTACAACTCATAGCTGGGCACGCAAATGTGTAAAGTCATGGAAGTTCATTGGACAATGCCTCATTTGGCCAAAATACTGTCCTCCAGATTTATATGATGATATACAACATGTGGAATCTCACCTATTCTGTAGTAACTCATTGCAAAATCTGAAAAGATGCATATTGAGACAGTAACGCTAACCTGAGTCACTTCACTGACGTTCATTTAAAATTAACACGAGGGTGTGGTGACTCACATTGAGCTATGTCTCAAGGTTTGATTATAAGCCATGTAAGTATCCATTTTTGTTGCATTTATTTGCCAAAAAAGACCATCCTAACCCTCAGGGATCCGGTTCTCAATATGGTAATTAATTTTCCAGGTTTGTAATTTAACAGCTTCAACATGGTACAATCAGTAGGTAATAACATTCAATTAAAGACACAAGATGCATTTTCACCTTAAAATGTTTTTACCCTTGAAGTGATACCAATGGAAGAGGATAAAATAGAGTATTAACACTTTTCAATTACGCTAAATGACTTTAATCCTGCAAATGATGTCCTACTTTAATTAGAAGCTTTTCTCTTTATTACAGCATGATGGATGTCCACTTTATTAGATTCAAGTGTGACACTATAAGCTCACTTTACATAAACATTACCATGTTATTAAAATGCTCTACAAGGAACGGTTTTGAAATGTTTGCTAGCACATCAGTACTTCCTACTTTAATTTCAATATGTTATTCTACTTTCCCCTGGAACGATTTTCACCTTGGTAAGACTCACAATACTATGCTTTTCCAGAATGCAATCCATGGAGGATGCATCTAAAGTTCTCCAAATAATATGCTGAAAGAAGCACACTGAAGACTAAGCTTACACTCATAAAGTAATAGTGTTGTATCTTTGTAAGGCACAAATGAAACACAGCACAAAATGCTGTCAGCCTTGGTCTTGCCATTCTGGAGCAGTTATCTGACCTCATCAGAAGGTGAAGCAGAAGCAGGTGGGGTAGAGTGGGAGATCTGCAGTTCAGTTCTTATTTCACTTTTTAACTGAGCTGGTATACACAGTGCCTTCAGATTAGACAAAAGGCACACCTGCACTGCACAGCACAGTGTGGATATTTGAGTTAATTCACATATTGCCATATGAGAAAAAACACAGGGCTCTGAAGAGACTAATTTAGCCAATGGAGAAGGGTATGAAGTATAGAGACATGAAAAGAAGTAGCCATGACAGGCTTCATCAGGGAGCTGCGGAAGGCACTTTCCTTAGGCATCCATTTGCCCCTTTTAATCTTTTCTCAGGGGCAAGAGAATATGGCATATAGTTTACAGTGCTCAAATTTAACATAATAACATGAACTGCACGTTGAAAGTGAGAAGGCCTGACTTCTATTGTAATATAGTGCCACTACAGCAACAGCAATAAAAAAATGACATTCAAATATTAAGCTATAGAAGTTAGTATTGGCTGATGGCAACATCAACTGCTACATCAGAAATTTTGCTTTCAAAAAATGACATTAAGGATCAGGGAAATATTTCCAAAAACAGATTTGGAAATTTCCTGAGACAATTTTACTGAAGAGAGCATCTGAATGTTCTAAACCTGTATCTGTATGCACTAGGAGAATATGTCAATGTAAATCAGCTTGCTAGATATATATCTCCTTGATCATGTCTAGACAGGTTGTGAACTGTAATTACTGACTCTGATTAGTTAAAAATTGAGTCATACCTTTTTTATCAACTATGTTTGTCTTACCCACCTGTTTCTTAGGGGCTTCAGAATGAAATCTTCAAGACATACACTGTTGCTTTCTATACATTTATATAGCACCTAGCACAAATTTCATCAACTTAAATGGCCTCTGAGTTCTTCACAATACTAATAATTTTTAAAACAGCAACAAAAATGTTGTAATGAATAATGAGAGTTTAAAAGAAAAATTCCAAAGATTAAAAGAATCTGTGAAAGATAATATAAATAATATTCTTAAAAATTTAACAATATAACTATTTACAAAGGCTTGAAAGACTTACAGCGGTGCTTGTAACTTACCTGGCTTCCTTCTTTTTGCCAGAAAACAGCTGGCTGGGGATTTCCTTTAGTTTCACAAGGAAAAGTCACTGTTCGACCCTGGGCTACAATCTGGTCTCGTGGTCTCACCACAAACTGTGGGGGAGCTACAATGTAAGAAAAACCATGGTGTAAATTTAGGATAATTTGCGAGTGAGATGAGGAATATTGAAGGAAAGAGACAACATTATGGAGGTTTGTTTTATGCCAGAGGACATAACACCAGAAACATTAATTAGTATAGACAGAACTAATACATAAACAAATACAACAACAGCAACAAAAAGAGTAACAATATCAGTATGTGATATCCCCAGTCGTAAAAAAAAAATTAAAAAAGAATGAAACATTACAACCATTCATGCTAGAGGAAATTCTGATGACAATAAATGCTAAGGAGCAGCAGTCAGGTGTTTATCACGCCAGCTCTGAATGTATTCTACCTTTCGTCTGGGCAGATATCAGCACTCGCATACCCTCTACTCTTCACAGAGCTTGTTGTGGAGGAGCTATCACATATTGCAAGGTATGAACTAGGATATACAGACTGCCTTTTTCAGTCCGCTCCTCTAGATTTCTAAAAATTATTGACAAAGGAGAGGAAGGTCTGGATGACAGCAGAAGGACAGAAGTTCAAGAGCTCTCTCACTTCTCTTAGGGGTAGTGTGGTCAAGAATAGAGTAGGAAGGAGGATTTTCCATAAAAAGAATGGTTGCAAAAACTACACAAACTTGAGAGCTCCAGATTTCAGCTTTTGCAAAGACAGCAAAGGAGCAAAAGTTGAAGAGTTAGTGGGCAGCAGCAATTGGTGAGTAAGAGGGAATAGGTATTCAGGAGATCAGAAAGTGACAAGTAAAAGAAAAAAGGAGAAAGTGGAGTTAAAATAAGAAAGAAGAACCAGGATTAGCTATGTTTTCAAGTAGGTGACATTAACAGTGTTCAGACATAGAGCAGGAAGCACAGTCAGAAGTGAACAATTTCTAAAAGAGAGATGTAGTTTTACTTGTCTGGATGTATTGGTGGAGAATAGAAAGTCAATGTTCAATGGGAGCAAGAAGGGAGAGAAAAGGTATTAAGGTGCAGAAAGAACATGGACAAGAAGCAGTGTTGGAGGATTTGAGAGAAAAAACTTGATATCAGTGACTGTGTTCAGCATGATATGATAAAGCAAATGACTTTTTTATGCACGACGTGCGAACCCTCCAGTCTTAGTTCAACATTGGAATTCACTAGAATTGGATTTACACTATTTAGCATATCTTAAAAATGTAAGCAGTGTCTCCAATATTCTTATCAAATGACTGGCCAACTTTTGAGGAAAGCTGAAGAAGGGGACAAAATAATAACAAAATCTCACACTAATTTTCTTCTATTCCACTATTGGTTTGGTGGTTGTGGAGAGGGATGGTTTAGGAACACTAAGCTTTTAGGTAAACAGAATTTAAGTGTTTTAGAAAATGATATTTTCACCATTATAATTACAAACTATTTAATTAGGCACGAAGAGCAATCAAGACCCAGCTTCCGATTACACCTGCTGACAGCACAGACACAAATCTGCTAACTGCATAGAAATGTATGCAGATCTTTTTTTTTTTTTAAATACACTTTGCAGTTATCTCATGAGGTACTTTCCAAGGCTTTACATATCAGCAGGAGTCTAAAAAGCACCAGTTGAATAGCATTGGTTTAAGGCATTCTTACCACAAGAACTGCAAAGCACTTATTAAACATAAATCACCATCAATTTAGAAGGCAGAGAGTGAGGACAACACAAGGAGTCTTTCTTTTGTCTCACAATCCTAAGCACAGGTTTTGGCTACTCTGGAGAGAGAATTGTCCACCTCTTCCCTGGGCCTCAGCATGTGTTGGTCTTCTGAAAGTTTAGGGATGAAGCGCTAGGTGTCCTGCTGCTGCCCATTTATACCCGTATGTTTTGAGGTTTATATAAGAGCATAGGTGTTGCTACATATACTCTAGGATCCAAACTCATCCTGTACTATTCCTGAAGTGCTGGACTGCAGCAAGTTACTTGTTTTTCCCTCACCTTGTTTTACCTAGCATATCTGTATGCAATCTCTACAGGTGTCAGAAAGTAATGTGGTAATCAGTGCATGTTAGTTCATGCAATCATATGGGAAGAGAAAGAGAGAAATATCTTTAAGTTGTTAAGGCATACCTTACATGAAGGTGTCTCTGCAGTTCTGACCACCCATTTAATAAAGGTCACTGAACTAGTTTGCCACTCAGCCATAGGAGTTCATTGCCCAGGCTATTAACGTAGAATCAATAGCAACCCCAGGCAGAAGGGAGAAGAGAAAACCTATAACCTCTTCAGGTGCTATATCTGCATTTGACGGGAACTATGCAAGAGTATTATGTCCATGCTGTGTTATGGATGGCCTCAAGACCATAATATTTCTATTGTGATGCTAAAAGCCTGGTGTCAGAAGACCATCCCTTAGACCATACCTAAGCATGATAGATGCCTAAGATCACTTTGTAGGCATGCTTGGCAAACTGGCATTATGTTCTGGAGATGGTGCTCTGAGCTCAACAGAAGGCAGAAGGGTATGGTATTTCCATGAGCCTACTTTTCAAATCACATAACCGAATAAATGCAAGGTAGGTGAGTTTAAGGGTTCATCTGAGGCATTCTCACACACACAAGGCTGTACTGTAGGTCAACAGTTCAAAGCTCTGAGCAGATGTAACAACACTGAACTCGTTGCTGTAGCAGACCTTCCAAGGACCAAATGAAGGTAATTTGGTAGTCAAGGAACAATGAGAGATAAACAAAGTAGTTTCTACATAGTTTCTAGTTTTTGACCTACTCCCAACTTCGAACATTGCTCACTTCCCTAAGAGCAGAAACCCAAACCCTTCTTTTCCAAAAAGAGACAAGGAAAAGAAACAGGAATTAAGGCTGCAGCCCAATCCAGATGGTCCAAACTACGTGGATTAACCCTGTTCTCTTCTCTCCCTTCAACACACCAAGTCCTCTCCAGCATTTGCCATACTAAGTGAACAGAAGATCCGTGGCCTCATAGGTACTGTTTAGATTTTCTAAAGACTCCAGTAAACAATGATGTATTGTTATGCAAAGATATCTTTTTCTAGCTTTTCTCTGCAGACATACTTACTAGAAATTCATTATAAAAACAAATAAATGAATCAGAGATTTTATTTAAATATAATATCTTGATCTCACAATGACGTGACTTTTATTGGTCATTATGTTAATTAGCACAAAACCAATTCCTTCAGTCAAACTATTTAATATAATTATTTTAAAGAAGATTAAAAACATCATTTTGGAAAAATAAAATCTTGTATGTGGTTTTTTTTTAGCTTACTCAAAGACAGAGTTCTGTAATAAAGGAAACCCCCATTTTGTTCCAATTTGTTATGTTCAGCTATAGCTCTGTTTATAGACAGCCTCTGATAAAAATGACATTGTTTACAGGATTTAAAGAATGTTTTCCCCATGTCAGTTTTACCTATCAATTGCAAATAGACAACTGAAAGTAACAGTTAATAATTGCAGGAGTAATTCTTGGTCAAGTATAACTACCAAAGCAGTAAGACTTTCATTATCCCCAGAGAATGCAACGCAATCGTGCTTAGAGACAGCAAGGCTTCCTTAACTGAATAAACACTTGGGCTCTTCAATTTTCCTAAAAATCGAGTTCATTATCTTCATCTATAGATGCTGCTTATAAAGATAGATAACTATTATTACTCCCATTTTGCAGAAAGGTTAACTGAGATCACGAATTCCTCAAAGTCCAGCTTCAGTGGAACGTTGGACAAAACCTAATACAAGCCATCATTGCTTCTCTCAAAGTAGGTGAATTTTTAAAACATTCTGAAAAGGTAAAGTTAGAGGAATAACAGCAGGCTTGATATGCTTCAGCTCTTAAAGTTATGTGGTACTTTAATGCTTAATTCAAGCTAAACATTAAGGTCATTAGAAGAATCTGTTGAAAAAACTGTTATGAAGCAGCAAACGGAGTGTTGTGCCTATCAAGCTATTACCCTTAACTGTTTCAGATGTAACATTAACTGGATTGGAATAAGCAGAGTGGAAAAAACTCTTGCTTAATTGGCATTTGAAAGTCAAAGGCCGTAGCTCTAAAAGGAAATATATTGCTTGGATTCCAGAGGACTAGACAAAAATATGAAAAAAGAACAATTAAGACTGAAGTCCTAGGGTACTTCTATTGACACTTTTTTTTTGAGAAATTCAAATAGTACACACTAAATTAGATTTGATTTCTGGCAAATTATGCTTTGATACTGCATTCAGCAAGCGCTGGCTTCAATCAATGTCACGCTAAAGCTCTGTTATGCTAATAGCTGCTTGTGAGGCTGAGTGGGATGATATGGAAATCAGATGGTTGAACATGAATAGAAAGCATAGGCCATGTACGAGGGGGCTTTGAGATGAGGGGATGGGGGGACCCAGAGGTTAATCACATCATGTTCAGAACTGTTTTTACAGCACAGAACAGTACTCTGCTGCAAGAATTAAAGTGGAGGTAGAAAAGCATGAGCAGCAGTGAACATTAGTTATGTTGTTCAAAATGGGAAGAGTGCAGTCTGTTGCACTCTTTCTAGATGTCATTTTATGCATGACTGAATGGATCTTTTATTCTATTAATAAATGTATATGAAGGTAGTCTAAGCTCAAGTGTTGAAGTGCTTCAGAAAAAAAAAAGAAACAAATACTGCAAATTATTTCAAAAGGATTTCTCAACTCTTCTCCAATCTTAACAGTTAGCAGAATCTCTAAGCTGATGGGATGGATTGCATTACTTTCTTTTGCATTACTGTTACTGAATACTCAAGGTTACGCTGAGTCACCAGAAGCTGATAAAGGTTTAGTGAAGCTTGACTGAAACAGTGAGTTCATCCCTCTTAGGAGAACTCTGGTCACCTGATAAGAAATGTGGCAGAAGACTCAGAAGGGGAGAGGAAAAGTACCATAGGAAAATGTTAATTTATAGCAAAAAGTACACTGCTCCCACTTCAAGTACTAGCAACATTTTCTTCCAGTGACACAGTTTTCTAAGCTGATCTTGTTATTCGTGGTTCACATTGAATTCAATGATCCTAAGGGAATTTTATTATCATTACTTCCTCACAGCATCTCTCTCAGCCCACATGCTCTTGGGTGCGTACACTATATTGCTGTGATTTCAATTAAAAGTAGATACTGTAGTAAATTTCAGTCCAGTATTGCTACTGCAAGCAGAAATGGAATTGTAACCACAGCAACTAATGTCACTGGGATTTTTGTTGTTATTGTTTGGGTTTTCCTAAACATCCTCAATTACCTAAGGCTGCCACTATGAGACCAAACTTATTTTACATAATCCAAACAATTTTCAGATAATGAAAACTTTAAAATCTTTTCATTACATGTACTTAGATAAAATACCTTCACATACTATGGCATATGAGGCTACATTCAAAGCTCATTGAAGTCGACAGGAATTATTCTATTGGCTTATGTGGTCTTTGGATCAGACTCATTGAAAAAATAACATATGACAGGAAGAGTGACAGCAACAAATTTTAAAGGGATTAAATTACAAATTTGACAATCTTTAATTACAACTAATTTCAGCTGATAGTGAACTGCAAATGAAATTCATAGTGAAGATTACTTAGGCAAGCTAAAGTAAAAAAAAAAAATAGTGCTCCATTTTAATCTGGAATTGTTTACTATCCATAAACATATTTCTGTTATTGGTAAGGGGAAAGATGCTGACTTGCAAATGTTCTAAGCAAAACTCAGATAATGCTCACTGACAAAGGAAAATGCTTTGAGGAACAAGCTGAAACACACTGTACGGTAAAGCACCAAGATTCTTTAAGACTCAGTTCTGCTTCCAGCAGGGAACAGACAGCAGACCAACCTAATAGTCCCATCTACAGTATTCTTCAGCATTGTACATTTGCAGCAATAAATTAATTTCATAATAATCAATTAAACAATCAAAGTTACACCTGGTACAATACTCAGTAGCTCTGCCTAGAAGCAAAAGAGTCAGGGTGATAAGATAATGACACCTTCCTCAAATTGTCTTCCGACTTCTGGAACCCCATCAACATCACAATCTTCATTTGCAAAGCCCTCAAAGACTTGAAACTGGATATCTCAATGTTTCTCTCAACCCCTTACCACAAGGGCAATATTCATGTGGCCCCTTCAGCTGGTCTTCAACATATGTGGGTACTTTAAGAGATCAAACTTAAGAGATCAAGACTTCCAGTCTTCCCCAATACAGATCAAGACTTGCCTGTAAGACATTTACATGGAGGACAGCAGAAGCCCAAGAGCTCCAGCTGAAGTATTATGTATTTTTAAAAGGGAGTTAACACTTGACATCATCTATGTAGTAGGACCACTTATCCGTAGGATTGCTTTGCTGGTTCCGGATACTGGCTTAGATGACAGTTGAAGGCACTACAGGAATCCTTAAAAGAAAATAATGATCCCCCACCTTCGTGAGTCATTGGTTAAATTTGTCAAAAAGGTCTGGTACATAATGGTCTTTTGGATACTTTTGTCACACAAACATAAAAGAAAACTGTAAGACCCTACTTATATACCTTGCTGTAACAACATTTGTTCTTTGCATTGATTGAGCTGCCAAAAAGTGCATATATGAAAGTCCAGAAATTTTGAAAGATGCTTTGCAAGGCTATTATTGCTGACGGAATAAATAGAGGAAAACAGAAAATATTTCCAATCTCAAACACCAGAAACCTGAGCTGAGCCAGCAACTCTTTCCTCAGAAGTTCAGAACTTCTTAATGGGTACCAAAAGTTGTGTGGTTCTTAGCACACAAAGTTATTCATGCACTATTAGCTATGACTAATGATAATTCAAGGGTGTAGCCTCTGACACAGGAATGATTACAGACGCCTGAGCGGATGACAACTTAAGTCTATTACTAATCCAGATATTTCTTATAAGGGATAAACTAATGGAAGTTTAGGATGATCAATTTTTTTAAAGTTAAAAGATGTCCGAATTTTATGGTGTGCTCCAGTGATTAGGTGTGTTCACAGACAGGGAAGGAAGTAACTTTTTAGCATGCTAGTTTCAAGTGAGTTGCCTGGGAAATGAGTTTCCTTTTTTTCTCTGCCATAAGTATGTTAGCATAGGAATTTACAGCTATTCTGTATGAGTGCAGTTGGACTTTGAAAAAAATGCATGTATCTCATATTTGGGACATTTTGGTTTTTCTTCAACTAAGTTATCTTCCTTGTTGATTTAGAATGTTCTCTTTCTTCCATGATTTCCTTTTCTGGTGGATGGTTCTGTCAATAAAAACAAGGAATGGGTACGTTGTGGGCATAACAAGTGATTCACAAAGTCCCTCACTAGACCTGTGATATTATTTTAAAATGACACATGTGGAGGTGGCAAAACAAGTACTTGGTTCGGATTCTTCTGAAAAGCAGCTTCCCATAACCTAGGGGAGTAATTATAGCCCGCAGCTCAGATAGCATCTTTAACATTAACACTGCTTCAGAATTAATTCACATGTGTCCTGTACCAATAGATCAAATACACTAAACTCAAACAGGGGAGAAGCAGGGAGAACTTTTAGTAGGTTGAATGAAAGGAAGCACTAGGCAAGAGGAATCAGGCTACAGTGGGGCAGAGGTAGAGAGCAGGGGGAAGTGAGGTCTCAGCAAGATTATTATTAGGACCAGTTCTGCTATAAGTGTGCTTTACACTGCTCCTGTCTCAGAGAAAGTGAGAAATTCCTTTTGTTTTGTTTTGTTTGCTGTTTCCAGATAAGCCATGTAAAAACATAACTGTGTGAAAAAATCACACTTCAATCATTTGAGAATGCTAAACCTTCCTTCATGCCTGGACTAATTGATCTAATCTTAAATTTAAATTCAGTTTCTGAATTTCACATATAACAACATTTTTGTCCTTCAGTTGTTCTGAAACACTGAAGCAGGTAATCTCCGAAAGCATGGAAGCATTATTTCTTTCTTTGCAAGACGTGAAAGAAATCTAGAGATTCAATAAATAAACAATGCTAGCTGTCCTATAAATTTTGACACATAAAATCTCTCTTTTATCCCTGCATGACCCAAAAGAAAGAAGTGGGGTAAATTTGTATGGTGAAAAAAAAGAGATGTAAGATAAAGAATAATTAAAAAGAAGGTTTTGTTTATATTCAGTGTTTCCTTGCCAATTCTAATTAACTTAACAGTCAAATCTGCCTTTATCATTTTTATAAGAAAAGTTAAAGCACAAAAAAATTAAAAATACTGTCAAGAACTTGTTCTTTCTTCTTACCTAGCAATAATGTCAATAAAACAAAACTATGAGAATAATTGTAAGAAAATCCAACTCGGTCTCCTTCATAGCAGAAAAAAGAGGCATCTACTTTTCAATCCCCTCAACTACCATTTCCAGTACTCTGAGTTAATCAGATGCACCTTTCCTGATCCCCTACTCTTTGTTTTACAGTACATTTAAACATTTAGTTTAAATATCCGGTCTGAATTTCATCTCAACATTAGACTGGAGCCTGTTGTCATTTAATCATACATCGCTATTTTATTGTATCTTGTCCAATCATCTCTTTTAAGTGGCCTCTGCACCTTAGAGATGCTCCTGGAAAATCCCTTCTAGGAAATCCTTCACTTAATTTTGATGCACAGAAAGTGAAGTAACACTGATTCTGTCTGTCCAATATCTTACATTGCTCAGAACTTTCTCTACTCTAGACAAGGCTTTTAATTTTTTTCTTTTCTCCTCAAGTGTCTGAGATTCAGGACATACCTTTGCCTACATCAAATAGAAAAGATGTCCTTTCCTAAAATCCTTACACTTTAACCCACTTGCTAATGTAAATGTACCACTAGGGGATGGCTGTTGCTAGTATACCTCCTATGAGTTTAGCCCACAAAACAAATTATGCCAATAAAAAGACATGTAATCTGCCATGATTCCTTTTGTCATGGGAGATAGCAGGAGGGTTTGCAGCTAATACATTTAAAGAAGAAAAGCATACCACTTGCTGATATAGTAAGATTTCATCAAAATAATGAGCGTAATCTTGTTATCCCCTTCAAAAAACCCATGAATTCAGACGCTGAAGAGAAGAGCTAAGGAGATCATGGGAAGAGTAAAGAACCTAGATAGACTAATATGCTGCCTCTATAGTGAGAAAGATGACAAGTTCCTGTTTTTTTTAGCCTTGAGAGGAGATATTCTGCTCAATTTGGGTCACTGTAAAGTGAAGAGAGGAAAATGAGTGAGGAAATAAAAAGCATTGATCGGCAATGCTAGCAGCATTCAAGGAATGGGACAGACTGTAGCTTTGCCGTTGAATAATACCAAGATCATACTCCAACTACAGTATGGCTAGCAGCAATTGAGCAAAGAAGGGTGTCCTGGTTTTTCTGTTATTGAATTGTAGAATTCTCTCTTAGTGCTTAAGCCAGAGCTAGATTTTTGAGGAAACTGCAGTGTTCACTGCTAAGGTTATTGTTTTCAATCTTGCCAGCAGATATTTATGTTTTTCAAGGATTTGGCTGCACCTGTGGTTATAGTTTTTTTCTTCTCTCTGCAAAAGAGAAAGCAGGGGTGAAGTGAAAACCTGAGACTCTCTGGGACAGATGACTCAGGACAGATGAACTGGGCATGATCCGGGCTGACAAATAAAGATGTATTCTATCCCACAGACACCACACTCACTATAAACTGGGGAATTTGCAAGGGGATGACTCCTTCCTCCTTCTTCTTCACCCCTTTGACCCCTTCCCTTCTCCTTCACGATGGCAGTCCATCTCAGTTCCTGAGGCTTACCCCTCCCTTCTCACGTTTTCATTGGTGTACGGCCTGTGGCTGCTGTTTGTGAGCTGACTTTGATTGCTTTATTATCATTGCTCCTATTCTTATTACAACTAATTGGCATTATTATTATTTAGTTTGGTTTGTTTTAGCTATTAAATAGTCTGTTTCTCAACTGATGAGTTCTTTACTTTCAATTTCCTGATCGTCTCCCCCACCTTACTGCGCAGGGAGGAGGGAAAGTGAGCATATGCTGCATGGTGTTTAGCTGTATGCTAGGTTAAACCACTACAGAGGCAAAGGGAAAAGTGAATAGATTAATGTATTCATTGACAGGAAGTTAGGAAAAGTAAGTGATTTCTTCTTTTAGAAAAAGGAAGGGAAAAGTTTAGGGGGGATCAACATATCAAAAGACTTTTTCATACACTAATCTTTACTTATAAAAAGAATCAGAATCCACTGAAGTAAGAAAACAATTCCCACTGATTTGAGCATGCTTCAGGAAAATTAAAAAGACTTACACATTAAACTTCTTAAAACTTTTCCAAGCTAAATTTCAGAGGAAAAAAAATGGCCCTTGATCACTTCTGCACTTGCAGTAACTCAGTTTTCGCCACATGAAACAGCATGAGTACTGGCACATACTTGGTATTATAGTGGAATGAGCCAGGATGTCACAATTTGATGTGCTAAAGCTTTAAGTACATACACTGCCATCTTTCCTCTATCAGATTTTCTGTGTTTCTGTGCTGACTATTACCTAGCACACCCAAGAAGGCCTGGAGCAACTGGAAATGAAGCCAACTTTTGTGGACCAGCACTTAAAACTCTTTGTGGTTAATGTGCTGAGTGGCCACTTGCAGAGCCGTTCTGGCCCATATTTTCAAATGTTGTATTTCTATGATATCTAAAGTTATTATAGGATTCAAGTTTATGTTCAGCTAGTGGACTTTAGCCAAAATAGAAATGCTAAGGACTTTAGGATTTTTAGACTGGTCTTTAAAAGGCCAAGAAATGTCAGTACCAGTCAGCTTCATATTTTCATCTCTTACTGTATACAAAGAAATCAGAATTTTATTCTGTGGTAACCTTTTCTCTTCAATCTGAAGAATTTGCCTACTTTTAAACAAGAATGATGCATTATTATTTCACTTAAGGAAGAAACAAATCCAAAAAGTCCAACATCCACTGGTGCCCTTACCCTCTTCTGAAAATTACTATAGGTGGTAGCAGCGGGAAGACAGGCAACATACTACACTTTGAGATGGATTTGAGATTTGTGCCACTGAAAGATAGCACTGTAGTGCCAAGCATGATCTCACCTCCTTGGTCACACAATGATCACCATTACTGATATTTTATAAATCCCCAGTGTCTCAAGTGAAGGTAATATATTCATGAATATACTAAAATCAAAAGCATTCATCCTATATAAACTTTCCCTGCAAGAGTCAGAATGGAGAGGAATCGAGAGATCTTTCTCACTTACAATCTGAACCATCTGAACAACATAATTTCTAGACACAGCACCTAATACAACTTTGCCTAAAATACAGCCCCTTTCTATGTTATGTTTCATGCTGCATCACTCTTAATAGACCATTAAGTCGTCCCAGGCTGATTTATGTAATGAAAACTTCCCAGAGCAGAGTGAAATGCATTATACAGTCACATTGCACTTACATGTGAATTGACTGCATTTAATTAATATGACATCTGGAAAATTCATGGAAGATGTTTTATCTGTATCTCTCTTCTCCACCATTGTAAGGAAGTGAAGTTTTTGTAACTTGGTTGGTGTCCCTTTACTTTCTTAGTTAATTCCAAATACTTAATTTCTAAGTAACAGAAGTATCTAGCTATTTGCTGCATGTTGCTTCTTTCTGGAAAGATGAGTCATAGCATATGACAATTAATTAAGTAAATTTGGATAACTGCAAGGCAAATGAAATGCAAAGAACTGTAGTCTCACTTGGACATAGTTGAAATTAATTTGAAAAGTGAATACTCTCTCATTTGAATGACTTCTTGGATGATTAGTAGAAAGATATCTGAAACATCAGACAGATCTTCATGGATCTTCTATTTGAACTTTAGCTCCTTTGACTCAAAGCAACTGCTTTTGAAAAGAGGGTCAGTGTTACTTTCACTAGTATCATATGAAGCTTTCAGGCTCCTTCCAACCTTTGTGCTTCTTTTAGCAACTATTCTCCTATCCAGCTGCCATAAGAAATACAGCAGAATGCAAAAGTGAGAAAATACTAACTTGCTCATCTGGAAAATCCACCTAATGAGTGAAGTAACGATAGAAATGATCTAAATAGGGATAAATATTTTGTTTTCTAAACCCATCTGTTGTAATTCCTGTCAGAAATCTTTTCAAAAGGTTATAAATAAAAAACATCTATTCTAGAAATGGGCAACACATTTATTTCTAGCAGCAAATCCAAACAAGATAAATAATCTGGCATAGAGCTGTTAAATTCACCAGCTGCCATCCACCTCGGGTAGAACCATATCTCATTTTGTATATGTAGTATATACCATATGTTAATAACTGCTTGAACCAAACTCGGTCATTGGTAACCCCACACCTGAATTTTCCACTTAAGCTGAAATTTAAATAAAAATATGACAACAACAGTATAAAAATATTTGAAACAGGCAAAACCTGAATAGAAAATAAAAATGATTTGGTTTGCAACAAGAATTGCAATCCTGGAACATTGAAAATACATTTCTCTATTCTTTAGTGACAAGCCATTGAAAGAAAATGGTTCGGTCTTGTTTAAAACACAATAAAGACAAAACATGTCTGCTTCGTACTGGATGTAGTGATGAAAGGTAGAGGTACCTAGATAATTCTCAGGTGTCACTAAAGATTATAAACTTTTAAACTGCTTCCCTGTGGTTTAACGTATACATAAATATATACACATACTTCAGTTTAAATGCCACCCTCCTAGAGAGCTGTGAGCTTAATAACATTAAGTAGAGTTTGCTTTAGCTTGCTTTCTGTAAGGAGAGGTATTTTTGCTCTGCATTCCAGTTAACTTCCTGAACATGAAAAATGCTACAAGATTTGACTCACCATTCTTGTCAAATGATAATTTTAACATAAGATCACTTAGGCTTCTTGGAGTGGAACTGGTGGTGGAAGCTATTTTGTTTTGCCATACTAGGCTTTAAATTCTTAAAAAATAGGACAGGTATAGCCAAATGCTTTGACTGCTCTTGGATGAAACAGAGATATGAACCATAAAAATCAGTTTCATTTCAAGTCCTTAAGAAAAAAAAAAATAAATCAAACACTATCATAAGGACAGTATTGCATTTTCTACAGGTACAAGACCAGATAAAAGTGATCTACAGAAACTGCATATACATAGCAATCACTACATACAGACTTGTATGGAAATTCTATGTGTTAAATACCTTTGGGGTTAGACTTATTTAATTAACAATGTTTTCACAATTCACAAAAAAAATTACCAAACTAAATGATTTGATAGAGACTATATGCCCATATAATTATTTTAAGATCAACAATTCTAATTTATGCTTCCTGAATAAATCATATTAAAGTAGATTTTTTTTGTACCAGAAGTACACATGCAACAAAATAAAATAGCATAGGCATGGAATAAGCCAAATTGACCTCAGCGTGGTCACACAAGGGGATCATATACCTGGACAAAGTAACTTGAGACTAAGAGCTTCTGTATAAGCTTTGGAGATGGAATCATGGATGACTCAATGGCCTGAAAAGTCTTAAAAAAGAATCAGTGTTCTGAAATGAGACACTACCAACACTGCTGAAACCTGTCATTTTCCTGTGAATCTCCAGTCATCTATTTTATGTGGTTTACCAGAGCCTTAAACAGTCTCTACTTTGTGAATTTTTCTCCTTGCCTTTCTTTTAAGGGTGAGTAAAGTGAGAAGAATATCTAGAAGTAAAATACTTTTAATCTTGTAGCATTTTCTTAGTGAATGAAGAAGCAGCCATAACCCTTACCTAACAACATGAGAGATTTACATTAAAAGTATAATTAATTCATACTATATTCTCTAAGCAAAGGAAAATTTTCTTACTAATTTCTTGAGAACTATGGTAATACCAAAGTAATACAGCAGTGATTGAAGTTTAAAGCTCGCTATCAAAATCCCAGATGGAGAACAGTGAATTTCTATTCTGCATGCAGAATTCACCAGGGGTGGATAAGCCATGCTGTGACTGCAGAGGCACTTGGTGTGGCTCTACATAAACTAGTTCAAGCAAGTTAATAAGCAAGGATGACAATAGTTTTGGTAACAGAGGCCTAACCGGTATTTTATCTTTAAACTATCCCAACCTTTCTTCCGCCAAACTCATTACAGTGAAGAGCTCAGACAAGTTCAGACTCACAAACTTCAGTCAAACACGTATCTAACAAAAATCCCTCAGCAATCTCCATGAACACCAATACTGACTTTTCACACTTATCCAAAGAAATCTAAAAGATACATCTAAACACAAACTACATAAATCAGAGGACTAGTGCAACTGGTTAAATTATTTATAAAATCCACATAGGCACAGAGTAAACATCCGTGAAAGAAAATTAAATAATATGTTCAGGGTATTTCAGAACACCAGAAGTTAATTTCAGCTACAGACAGTTGCAAATTTTTCATTATGCGCAGTTAGATTTTTATAAATTTCCAGAAGTAATTTCAAAGGCATAGGAAACAATCAAATTTTCAGCGTACGAATTAAAAATCCAGAGGTGTCTTCCTCTGGATTTGTCATTCAAAGCAGTCTGCATCCTATACAGTACATTCTAAGATGCACTCCAAGATGACCCAAGGGCAAAGATCAGTGATTAGCTTTCTTGACAAGCACGGAAATCTACTCCATCCCCTCTTCAATATCAGGACTACTTCATTTCAAAACTCTTTGAAAGAGACAAGAAAGACGGGACATGCAAAGCCTGTGCTTTTACTGCTATGCAATAAAAGCATAATGAGCTGATCGTTTAGGGCCTGGTAGAAGCTCACAGAAGTCAATACAATCCTTTCTGTTGATTTCAATGGCTTTTATACCAGGCCCTTTAACAGACTATTAAAAACATCTCAATGAGTGATTTTGGCTCAGTATCACCACACCCACCCCATTTTGTTGATTGGTATTTGTTGGTGATTTGGCAAATGCATTTACACATGACACAGCAGAAAATACGAAGTTCAGAAATAGTACTTTGTCAGTCAAAATCACTTGCCTGGTGTTAGACAGTTAAAACTAGTATGCGCTGACTGCTAAATTCAGCCAGTTAAATGCTGTTGCAAATGAAAGATGAAGCATTGCATGAAGCCATGCTAAAATGGATAGAAGGATGGTTACTTACCAACGGGGCGAGCTGTTGACATTACAATGGTGTAGTGAGAACATAAAAAAGAAATTAAAAAAAGAAAAGAATATCTGTCAGAATGCATGACGTGTAATGTTACCTTCCACTATGGATACTACCATGATTGTTAGCCCCTCAAATGACAGCCTAAGTAAAATGTTTACTGTTGCTACTGTTTAGTCACGTGGCACTATTATCACATTTACTTGAGCATAGCATCTGAACAAGCTGACTGGAACCATTCTTTGAGAAACATTTTTATTATCTTCCCATGCCATCGTCAAGTATCATCGTTAATGCCTGATAAAAGAAAAATTGCATTGCATTAGCACAAACTTTTAGATCCCAATGAACACATCAATTCAATCCGCAGACTGCCAAATGTCATGCCAGTAAATGCAAGGCGTTTGTTTTCTGAGTCAAATACCAAATGGATTTTAAGCATGACCAGTCAGTACAGCAGTAAGGGCTACAGAAAGCCCAGGACGGTTTTTCTCATTTAGTAACAAGCATGAAACCTTATAGCACATTGCTTTTTCCTCACTGACAGTGCTGATGAAAATATAACAAACAGGCTGGAATGGCTGCAGGGATTTCAACCCAGAACCTCCCAAATTACTGTTTAGATAACTTCTACTTCCTAAAAAAAATTACTGCTAAATGATCGACAGGTTAATACTGTTTCAGGTTGATATCAAGATTGAAAGCTGCTGCTGCAACAAGTGATTTCTTGATTATAGCAACAGCCCTTCATTATACTTGTGCTGGGGAACAGGGCTGTCAGTCCCTGTTAATAAAATATAGACATCTCCTTTCAGAAGAGCTGAAAAGTTGGACATAAAATTGACTCCAGGTTGCATCTGTGTAGATGAAACTTCCCTTATTTTAACAGTAGCAGTAGTTACACATTTCTGAACAACAGCATAATCTTTTTTTTTTTCTTTTTTTTTTCTTTTTAAGAAGTTAAACACCTCTGTATGCTTATGTGCAGGTCAGGGTCAAATGTAAGATATACAGATTCAGAGGTAACACAGCATGCATGTATCTTCTTAGTCCTCAACCTTTTTATGGTTTAATCCTTACTTTGGCAGACCCATTTCATTTAACTATTTCAAGCCTCCTGCCTTTTCTCACCCATCATCTGTTTGAAGTCTTTCTGGCTTCTAGTATTGTGGCCATATTCCTTCTTCTACAGAGAGATGAGGAATAAGACTGATACACATCTTTCCAAGAGAGGGCACAATGGCTGAGCCCCAGAATTCAAATTCTGTTGTTGACTGTGACACTGTAACGCAAACTCCCTGACTACATCCATATCTCCTGCTCTATGAAGATGGAGTCATGAATGAGGAAGCTAAGGATTATGCTGTTGTTGCCAGGTTTGCAGCTGTAACTATGTGACACCTGCAAGGACCAAGGCACTTTCAAAGTAAATTTTGAAATGCTATGTGGTTTATCTCCTCTGCATGACAAGTGGTTATGGTAAAAGCAGTTTCAGACAAAACTGGCAAAAGTTTAAGCATTCAGAATTAAGGCTTCCTTTAATTAAAAAGACCGTTGTTTGTGATCCCTTTAAAGTCAATGGGAGTTTGCCCAGCCCTCTGTTTTCAGAAAATTCAGAGTAATAGCCTTCTCCATTGAATTTCTTGGTTTTTCTTATTTTATGTCATATCCTGAACATTTAATATGCTTATAACATCATGTCTTCCTTTGTGTTGGATAAGCACTATGTATTTGACTGTAAATGACAAACTCAGGGGGGAAAATAACCAAGATAATGAAAACTTGCTTTTACTGTAGGAAAATCTATTAAATTATATATATCCTCGGGTTTTTTTCACCTTAATTTCATCAGGTTCAAGCTTCAGTGATTTCAAAGGATTTTTTTTGCTTAGTTCTAGCTATTGTTTATATCACAATTCTGGGCAGCAAATCTGAAAATCTTGCTCCAGTAATGTATACAGTGGACACAGTTCTAGGAGTGTTTAAAGGAAATCGAATTAGTTGCCAGATTTATGGGATAGCACGATTCTGCCTGTGACAAAGGAACAGAGTGAGAGTATTTCTCGAAGTTCCCTGTAGTGACTATTTTTCTCACGTTACAAAATGGAAGAACAATCTCTTATACAAGCACATAGCAGGTAAACCTATTTCTTCAGCTTAAAAGGGGAAGAGCTGCATTATCACTTATTGTCTAAAGCGAACGTTGAGGTAATACTTTAGCAGATGGATTATCACAATACTCCCTTTTCTTTGTTATATACTAACATCTCCCCCCTGCTACAAAGCCACTCGGTGCTTTTTTTCCCTTTGAATTCAGCAAATTAAACTGAACTGTGTCCATGCATTAAATGGATGGAAATGGAAGCTGGCCTCTTGGGTCAGTTGACCCCAGTTCTAATAAAGCAATCCATTGAGACTTTGAACATTTGATTTAATGTGTATGAAAAGAGGAGAACAGATAAAGCTAAAAATGTTTTTATTAACCTTTCACAGCTCTACTGAAAACCGTCGGCATGCACCACTAAACTGTGAAATAGTGTCTGCATGATATCCATTGTGCCAAATTGCTGCTTATCTTTTGGAATGAAGTAATAACTATTATATTCTATTTACTCATATGGAAATATGAGCCTACAAACTTTTTCTCTCCCCATAATCTTTAGTATATCTATATCTGCTGTCACAAAAGACATTTTGGTAACTCATTTTTCTACTGGTTTCAAAACCACCTTACCACATCTAACAGCAGCATGTAAACACTGAGTGGATACTAGAGACCAAGAATATTTTAGGAGAGAATATGTTAGCC
The DNA here is from genome assembly GCF_000695765.1 of Mesitornis unicolor. Lineage (NCBI taxonomy): Eukaryota > Metazoa > Chordata > Aves > Mesitornithiformes > Mesitornithidae > Mesitornis > Mesitornis unicolor. The sequence goes on along the minus strand of NW_010165878.1, from coordinate 10,154 downwards.
TTTACCTTGTAATACTTACTATATTTAATTAAGATTTTCTTTTTCCTTTGGCTAGGGTTTATCTTTCAGATAAAGAGTAACAGCAGAGAATTTAATTATGGCAGAGCTAACCACATAATAATACTATCTGCATTATGTCAGGCATTAATAAACACAGTTACTTATACTTTTTTTACTTCTTAGAGAAAGAAATGTGAATAACAGCGCAAACTGATGGCTCACATATTAAAGTCTATGTCCATGGCTATGTACTGTTTGTTTATGTATATATATGTATCTGTTCTTCAATGAAAACACACTCGAACAGCTCTTTAACCACAGGGAGATCCTATGCTATTGAAATAAATTAAAATTTTGCCTGAGATATCAACAGGACTGGATTTCACCTCTGCTGTAAATCAGTGGAACACCTGCAATTGCAAAGGGTATGTGAAACCCAAACAATGCCAGGTAAAGATGTGGCCCATTTTGTCAGAAAGCAATTTATCTGTATAGGACACGGGCCCTTCCTCCATGGGAACACTCACCTCGTACAGTGAGGGTAGCAGAGGCTTCCACTTTTCCAACTCGATTCTCCGCAATGCATGTGTAGGTTCCTTCATCTGTGCTCATGGCCTTCTTAATGCGCAAAGTGTAGTCATCTTTGATGTCATACCTGTGTTACAGAAAAAGAATGAAAACTATTCCTGTAGACAACTGAAATGAATTAAAACTTTCACCTGGAATATGTCAGTGTGAGTCTATTTTGGAGCCAACTTTAGAAGACAAATTATTATCTAGCATTAGATAATTCCACCAAGCATTAATCTTCATGACATTTTTATTGCACTCTGCATTAGTTAGAAACTTTACATAAAATTAGTATTGCTATGTTCACTCAGTATTAGGGCTTTATTATTAATATCATTCACTTTGTCCTTGATCTAGAGCAATAAGATAAAATTAAGCTATCAGACATCAGTTATCAATACATGACAGCCCAGGTTTATCATGCCTTTAACTGTGTGAATTACACATTTTGCCTTTTTGCTGATTTGGAAATTTCCCTATATATACAATTTTTCCTCTACAGCAGCAATCCCTTAGGGAAACTGTGAGCATGTTGGTAGGATCTGACACTACATGATTACAAACAATAAAAAATATATTTAAGCTCTGGAAGGTGACATTTATTGAAGAGGCACATTAAAGGAGATTTATCAATTTCACAGGAACACTACAAAATGATTCATTAAGGGTGGACAGTAACATTTTCTTTTTCTTAAAAGAAATTGGAAACAATTCAATTATGCTTTGTCTGTTTCTTTGTTTCTACTGTTGTAATAATTCTAAAACTATGAGGATGTATAAAACTTGAAATAATATAAAGTACTTCAGCATGCAGTGAACATTCATTTTCTTACACCTAGAAAAATATTTTCAGTTAAATTGTTATCATCCTGCAGAAGTAATGCTTAACAAACTATTTTATGCTCTGATCCAAGGCTCATTAAAGTCAATGGGAGACTTTATCTTGTATGAAATTTCTTTAGCTCCCAAACCAGGAAAACCGTGGTTTTCAGCATGGATGTTTCACTCTTGAAATGCTCTCCCATAAAATTATTTTCAACATTTCTTCTAGACATAATAAGCCCATGATACTTTAAGTCACCTTGAATCGAGAGTTAGCTTCAGATTCTCATGTATCAGGTAGTGAAATAGGAATATGAAACTAAAGAAAGATCAAGACTTAAGGAGACATCAGTAGTCTTTCTCACTTTCTTATTCATGGCATAACTTCATAAGAACTAATTTACCTTCTCTTTGCTCTACAATAAAGACCTTGAAGCCTTGCTCAGCAAACATGTTGAAATCATATGGAAGAGCACGCTTAAATGTTTTGATGAGTAAGAATGCGATGTAATTAACTACAGGAATGTTGTGAGTTCTATGAGTATTTTAAAATGCTTTAGGAATCTGAAACATTATTTTCTGTGTTCATAATACACATTGCTATACTAGCAATGTATATAATGTATGTAATACATTATAATATAATGTACGTAATATACATTGCTAGTATAGCAATGTGATCCTTTAGTATAGATTTGTAGGGAGAGCACTCTGTGCTAATAGACTTTAAAGCTTCTTGACTCAATCTTATATGTTGAAACATTGAAAGTTCTGTTATGTCTAATTAAGGCTCACAACATCAATTAGAGCATTACTAGCAACTGCAAGAATAAAGAGAAGTAAAGACTTCTTTTCACTGTCACCACATTACAATGCAGCTTCACTCTATATTCAGTAAGTTCATTCTATTCATTAGCAAAAAATAAATTAAAAAGACCAAATTGAGGTTAACCATTCTGTGAGAGATAAACATAAACACACATAACATCCCTTTTGTTAGGGGTTACACTTAATTATATGTATATGCAGTACACCAGGATTAACTAAGAAATAAGAGATATGCCAAGGGGAAGAATAAATAGATGCCATAGCAAAGTTCAGAAACTTTTAAGGACAATTTTTTTGCTAGCGTAGTACCACTGAGGAATGGAAGAAAAGTCATCACACTAGAGAACTTAATAAGCAGTTTCTGGAGCAGTACAGTTCTATTGCAACGACATTCAACATCCACATGCAGTTAAGGCACATTTCTTCTTGACTGCTCACAGATTATGTCATTTTGCATGCTGTGTTGCACTAGTCAACGGCAAATAGAAACCCCTGTTTTCATAAGAGAGGAAAGCCAAATTTTCTCACTTAAAAATCTCAAGAATATGACAACAGTACAATGATGGAGCAGTTATTTGTCTTTGGTGACCACACAGTTGCAGAAAAGAGAAAATGCTTATTTTCTTGACATGAGGTCAGCTCTAGAGGACTAAAAATATAAAGTTGTATTCTGCTCTTGTAAGATGAGAAAACTGAGGTCAGTTGTAATATAAATATGAGTAGGATACAGGCGTCACAGTTATAAAGCTGGGCAACAATTAGCCATTTAATTAATTGCCCCTCTTTTTTTTTTTAAGGACAAACAACATCCTTGTGGTTCACGTACCGCTGCTGAGATAAAACCAGACAGGCAGCAGGACTGCATCTGACTGAGTGGCTGCTTGAACTGGGATGCAGGCAGCCTGGGACAGGGCCCTTCAGTCTGCGGTGCCCTGCAGCTGACTCGCTCCTCTTCATCTTTCTGATGTGCTGGTGTCAGCATGCCAGCCAGCTGCCTTGGAGGCTTCGGCAGCCTTTATGCTTGCACCTGCCAATCATGCAAATTGTGCAAAGACTGCTGGGGGAACGAGCCAGCTGCATGGCATGCCAGGACGTAGAGCGAGGGTACAGCCATCATCTCCCACTTGGGTCATGAAACGGAGGGTGGTGTAAACATGTCACTGTCATGGCCCACTTATCAATTACTTCAAGGAGAGTTCCAGCTCTCCCAGGCTGCTTCTCAACAAGGCCATACTGGATTTTTGGACCACCCTGACAGAACGTGCCATCTAGCAATTAGATTCATACATAGATGGACCCATGGGACATTATAACCATCTGCTGTCCTGGAGTATTGATACGCTGCCCCCCAGTCATCTGTTCTACCGACATTGTCCCCAGAAGTCACTATGGTTCAGTGAAGAGACAGATGAAGCAGGCAGGAAGGAGAAAGGAAGAAAACTGCCTTTTAGCCTGACCCACAGCAGCACAATGAGCTTGTGTGAGAAAGGGACTGTGAAGTAACAAGGAGTGAAGCCTGAATATCTTTTCTGTTTCTTAAGCATCCACCTGTGCATTGTTGAACAGTGTCTTGTCTCCATTCCAGAGCCTCATTTTGCCACAGCAAGATGTTTCCACCTGAGGTTCTGGAGAAGTTCACTCTCCTCTGGATTAGCGCTACTGAACACTTGGGAATCAGGATCAGGGTCTCTCTGACTGCTAATACCAATCACAGAGACAGGTTACCAGACTCATGGATTGATGATGGAAGGGTATAAAATCAGACTGTACTGGTTAAATTGGTCTTTAACATCACCAGTGCACTAAGAAGGCAATCCCTTCAAAATATGTGCAGTGTCAAGAAACACCTTCTGACATATTGCCGAAATATTGCTGACTCCTAGCCAATTAATGCCAACATTCAGCTAAAAACGTAGGGTGTCAGACATCACTTTCACATGTTTATGGTGATCTAATTGATTTTAAGTACTTCTCTATGTTAAACATTTGGAGGTGCTTAACCTTTCAGTTCAGCTCAGGCTTGACCCACCAGACTGAGCTGGGAGAGGTCTTTTAAAGACTTTTTTAAAAGACAGCTAGTCAGCCTGTGCCTAGAGGGAAACCAGCCAGTTTTGGGCAGCATGTTACATAATTTCTGTTGTACAAGTAATAGTTAGAGCAGGTCTGCCTTTAATTAACCGAAAAGGAAGGGGGGGCAGGGGACTGGAAAGGAAGAAAGAAACAGAGAAACAACAAGCAGATGAGAAAACGCTGCTGGTGAGGAAATTCTAATAGAAATTGGGTGATTTTGAGTGAAATCTGGCAGTCTCTGGCACATATGAATGCATTCATTGTTGCTAGTTTTGATTAATGACAGTTGTACAATAGTGTGCTGACAGTCACTGCCATACAGACACTTTTTTTTTTAATATGAAACACTGCTGAAAATGCAACCCAATCAGATTTGGCCCCTGAACAACATGTGCTATCATCACTGTACCGTGAATTGAGATTGATTGGTAACCAGCTGTGACAAAGTGGGAAAAAGAGCCTTGTATTTTTCAAGAAAAGAAAAGAAGAAAAATAAAAAACTGAATTGTGTCAAAACCATTACCATCTGTTCAACCAAATAACAAATAAAACAAAACACATTAACTGTTTTTAAGTATCACAAATTAATGTACTGAGGTTGGATTCATGCATTGGCTTAAGCATCTGAGAATAATCTTGAATTAAACTGTTTTTGTCACAGTTATCATTTTTTCCCCACATTCAATTGTGTATCTGTCCATACTCAGCCACCAATCTTTCATGGCTATCAAATAAAAAAAAAAAGAGAGAGTTTACTGGGATTTAGCAATATGCTTTTTTCCATTTGACATACATTTTACCGAGTGGTTCACAGAGCCCCTAGTTATCCAGATTTTAAAAAAAGTGCATGTAGCTATGTATAAAAATGTATGGATCTCTCTCTTTTGCATGCGCAGGTAGCAAAACTGTGTTTGCAGCTGGAGTCATTACATTTCTAGAGATCCAAGTGGGTCTAACTGGTAATAAAAGGATGCACTTGCTTCAGCTATGTATTTTAAAGTTGTGAGAATGTGTTACTGAATTCAACACATCCAACTCAAAAAGACATATTTCTTGCAAAAGGGAGTTTTGCAAGAGAAAAAAGTCACACCTTAACTGTTTTGAACTGATGGCACTGGTCTCAAAAAATTTACATCAATTTATACCAAGCACCTCTTTTCTTCTAGAATGCTACTGTAAATAAATTTAAAAAGTAAAATAATAGAATCTTTGTATATAGGCTTTCCTTTTTTTTTTTTTTTAAAGATGGCACAGAAATGACTTTGCTCTATTTTTTTAGCCTGTTTGCCAGGCTATTTTGCAAAACATGCACAAAGCTTCAAGATTACTCACAACATCAATGATTAGGGAGCCCAAATAGAGACATGCTACTGGCCAAAACCAGAGTAAACAGGAGGCAGTTAAGGAGGCTTAAGCTTCTGTCTCCACTTCTCTTCTGTGGTGCTGGCACTTCAGCTCCCAGCACAGTGCCACAGCTTTTCACTGGCTCCGAGACTCTCTGTGCCAGATGGAGGGAGTCAGAGAGAAGCTGCAGGGACATAGGAAGTGTGAACTCATTACCTGCTTCAGCCTTGCAAGATCCAGAAGCAGAACAGAGAGCCTCCATTCCCATCAGTGATGCATCCACTCCTACTGCCAGCCACCTTACAAGAAATGTCATTTTTTTTCAATTCCATCCCATGCATTGAAAAGTGGAAGAAGAAGGAAGCACAAACCTACGTGAGTGACAGCTTTCTGAGGGAAAGATGAGTCTCTGATTTTTTTTCCCTAGAAAAGCCTGAATCAGCGGTAAAGAGAGTACAAATGTGTATATTTGTGTGTACTGGTCTCAAATTACTCTGTTGCACACTTGAAATCAAGGCTGCTTGTTGCTGGGTGCCTCTAAGACACTGCTTACAGCGATGATAAATTGAGCTATCAGGGATCTATCCCCAAGGTGCTGACAGGACAGCTGCCACTCACATCTACATGTCCAAATTCCCATTTACTCTTTGGCTACGTCACTCATGCCAGAGAAAGGTCTAAGGCAATGTGACATTACCTTGAATTTCGTTGCGCAAGGCATATATATGCAAGCAGTCATATAAAATGCTTCACTGGCATTATTCCAACAAACCAGAAAAAGAGCTAAGTAATATGGGTTACTATTCCCTATTTTGATTTTCTTAAAATACACTGATAGGAGGTTCTGCTGTAGTACAAATTCTTCCATGGGTTGTTATTAGCAGATTATTTGCAGTTTCTTATAGCGGACACTCTCAATTGCAATAATTCAAAACACAAACCCACATTGCACTGTGCCCTAAACCAAGGCATTCGATAAAATGGGCTAAATCTCGAAAAATATGTGTCTCTCAGTTACAGTCATTGGGTCAACATTGTGAAACCATACCTATGTTCAAGGAAAACATGTTTTCCAACTTCTCTGGAAGTGTTACACTGTGTAGTACTACTCTTATGTACAAACATACATATATGAATGCACATAACTAGTGTCTCACAAAAGCAGTAGCCATGTGCTCAGGAGAGAACCAAGAAAGGAAAAAGAGACTGGCTTCTTTTATTCCCCTTGAAATAATTTGGAAACATACAGAAGTTAAAAACAAAACTTATGTTTGGGAATCAGTGACTCAATAAACTGCCGAAACTAATGCAGGCTCTGTTTGCACAGAGGAGTACTGACAGGGAATTACCACGTGATAATTACCCAAAATGGGCTTCTGATTTGATTTTAGTTTCAGACAGAGCTACACTTTTCAAAAACTGGAACACTGGTGGAAGCATGAGCTAAGAGACCATGCAATGACTTGGCATGGAGACCTATCCTCCTGTCACCAGAAGTAGTCCGTTCCCTCACAGATGAGACACATTTGTCAGGCACTTGGGGAGATCTGTATTACTAATGTCTATGTCAGAAAAGTACTCTTGATTCTTCAGGTTTTCTGCTCAGCACATGCAACTGAAATTAATTTTAAGGAAAAGCCAAATACTGTTTTTGTCCATTTCTGTTTTTAAAACAAATTGAAATTATACTGCAAGGACTGGAACACAGTCAGAAGATGTAAGCCCTGACTGGCATCTTGGACTCACTAAGTATGGCCCGATGCATTTTTTTTAAGATGAGCACATAGATTATGAGTAGTTTGAAACAGAATTTGTGTTGGCCTCAGTGATGAATGTTTACAATAAACTACTAATACTAACTGAAAGATTTTCTAATCTGTATTTCGAATCAGTAAGCAACCTTGGAGTGGTAATTAAAGATGAAGTCATGTCAATGTTTCAATGAAAATACCTTTAACGTTACAGTTGAGCCAGAAGTCCTGTTATTAAAAAATACATTTTGCTAATGTCAAGTAATTCTCAATATAGGACTTACCAATAGGAACTGGGAAGTAGTTCTTAGTCTTAAAACTTTAACCTTGCAGTGTTTTCACTGACATTTTTCTTTGTTTGTTTGTTTGTTTGTTTTTAGCAGAGAGGATCACTTGTGTACTCCATACAAGGATGGAATGTACTTCAAACAGAAGAAACCTCTTCTGGCCAGCCATTCCAATAGCATCAGTGATGCTATGGTCAGAGCTCCCGACTCCCACTGAAACATAACTATCAGCTTCCTTCTCTCTGCTCTCCTGCACAGTTAACTGTCTTTACTTTTTCATTCTATAACTCTAATAGTCAATAAACTGGTACCAGTGAGCCTAAATTGTTTGATATCCTTATACTTTTAATAAAAACAGGCTACCTAAATAATGAACCTTATGAATACAATGTATATACTATGCGATTACTAAACTTTCACTTGGCATTCTCTGCTTTTCTGATAGTTAAGAAAGATTCAGGCACTAGAATGTGTAATTTAAGTGAAATTCCCAAGTTTTCTTGGGTCTTGTTCCTTCAAGACCGTTTATTTACTGCAGTCTTCTGTGAGTGGAAAATTCAGACAACTCCACATTTGAGACTACTACTACTTGTATTAAGTTTTGTTCCTGAACTCTGCTAATTACTTCATTAATTCTTGGAAATTTACAGTTTTTAGGATCTTAAACAAGACAGAATACAAAATAAACCATTCTCTTGTGATGATCTTATTTCATAAGTGCACTTGCATAAGTGCCAATGATCACTTCATAGTTCCCCAATGGTTCACACAGCATAAAGAGAAAACATGTAGGCAGGACTGCTACTTGACACAACTCCTTTATGTTTGCTATCCATGGAGTTGTAAAGATATTTTCCCAACCTTGACCCTTATGTAAGCAACTGGAGACTGTTTTCATGCATCTGCAAACAGACTGTCTGAAACAATAGCTCTTCTTGAGCTCTGCGGTGAGAACTGACACTTAACATGAAGCCAATTTAAATGTCAATGTTATTAACTGTTTAACTGTTTCTTTGCTAATCAGTCTGGCAGAGACATACATGTAGTGCTTTTGTTCATAGCATTTAATATTTCATACAAATTGCATGGCAGATAACTACTGAGTTAGACTATAGACCTCTAGTTAGACTATACACCTCTAACTGTGGAACAATGCATTTACAGGACTTTATTCAATGCCATGCCTTGAGGAATTTGAAATGTCAAAAAATAATCCAATTTACACTTTAACTCAGCCATGTATTCCTCAGAAAACTGTAAGGATTGTTTTTCTGCTCACAGAACAGGAAGAGATTACTGACAAAATATCAATCAGAGAAGAGGGATAGTCAACCAAAAGGACACCAGGAGGGAGTACCTAACCAGCATTGGAGTACTTAATCTTGACACTATATACAAAAAAATGAACCAATCTCTGCTTCCCCTTTACCCCTCATCACCTCTCTCTCTCTAAATGATATCTCTGGCTTTGCAGGAGAAGTTTCCTCAAATGATTCAACATAACAGCTGAAGAGATGCTTACACTGCACTCTGCTGAAATCTGCCTGTGTTCAGTTAGGCTACATGGACTCTGCACGTTGGACTGCAGCTTGTCCTGTGCCAGTCATATGCGGCATTAAACCCAAGATAACAACACTCTCTGCAAACCACCTCTGCTCCTGCCAAATGTACATAAGAATACAAATAGTATATTAAACCTCTTTCTTTCGCTGTCTCCTTTTGACAAGCTATTAAGAACATCCAATCTTCTCCCCCATGCTCCCCATAAATGGACTTTATCCTTGATGCTTTAGCTTAGGAAACAAAAGATGGCCATGCAAATCTCACTGAATCTAACCAGAGGTGATTAACAGTACATGTGATATAGCTAATATGAAAAAACATCCTTTTTCCCTGACCCTTTATTTAAAACCATTAATTGTTATTAATTGCAACAGAATTTGCTGATGTAACCAAAGATTATATCCATTACAGTACTAAAACACACTCTTTACTCTAATTAATTTTCAATACACATTAGACTGCATTTTGTTACAATCTGCAGAGAGATTAACTCGACCAAAGCACACAGCACTGTAGTGTTATTAACTCATATTTCATTGAAAGGTCATTCTCCCCTTGTTGTATCTAGAGGGGGCTGTAGTTAAATATCTCACTACCCAATCCACTGAATATAAACAGAATTACATAGCACTATGTTGATTCTTAAAAATTACTGTTTCTCTGGCTTACAGAGCCTTATCATGTGATCATAGAGAGGAAAAAAAAAGCTATCAAGCCCTTTCTGTATCTTCTTTTTAAAAAACCTAACTTTTCTGAGTTTACTGAGAAAAAGTTTGCTGTCACTGCATTTAAGTTCATTTCAAATATTTGCAACTGGAAGACAGGAAGGTATTTTTAAAATTTCATCATTTACCCTTACTTTTGAGCTCACAAGAACCCATGGAGGAAAGCACAGAATCACAGAATCTTAGGAGTTGGA
>NW_010165877.1:0-12610 GCF_000695765.1 Mesitornis unicolor | reverse complement strand
GCGCAGGATACCTGGTCCCTCTGCCAAAGAGCGGGAGATCAGGTAGCATGTGCCCGGGGCCCTGTGCCGTTGGTGTCAGCACCGGAACGTGAGTGTGCAGGGGCAACCATCACCCACGCAGCCTCCATCCTGCTCCCAAGCACTTGCTCTGTGGTCAAGTGGCACCCACACGCTGCCCGCTGGGTGACCGGGACCGTGTCCCATGGCCCAGGTGTGGCTGAGCGGGCTCTGTGCAGGAGGCAGCCATCGTGCAGCGCTGTGCAGTCTGCAGGCCAGCTTCATCCTCCATTTCAGCCGGGGGGCTGGCTCCCCTCCAGAGCAGCTGCCAAGCGAGGCCCCAGCTCCGTCCTCCCTCCGTCTCTGGCAGCAGCTGCCCGCAGCTGTGCTTGACCGGGGGGAAGGAGCCTGACAGCCTCGGTGCCGCCCCAGGCAAGCAGGGTGCTTTTGGGGCCTGTGCTTTCCTCTGCCCCAGCCTGGGAAAACTCAGCATCCAGCTGAAATTGAGGGCCTGTTGCAGAGCTCCTTATGTCCTAGAGCTGTGGGCCGGTGCTCCTTTTCCTTGCTTTTTGGTTTATTGTGCTGGGGCAGGGTAGGCATGGGCAAACAGCTGTAGGCAGAGCTTTTGGGGAACGTGAAGCTGAAGGAAACTGAAGATGTTGGGCCGATTTCTTCTCTCCCACCCTACAGAAGAGCCAGGCTAAAAATAATCCTTTGCCTCAAGCTGTGCATGAAATAAAGGAGACTAAAAAGAGAGCAGTCTTGGATCATAGCAGTTAGGACCTGCTTGTGTTAAAAGCATAGATATGGTCTTGTGGGCCTTGGCAGGGCGAATGTAGCCAGTGCCACTGGCTGGGAAATCCCGTGGAAGAGAAGGTGTGTGTACCCTTCACAGAGGCAGAGACTAACCAGAATGGTGAGCTACTGGCAGAGGCAGTAGCATCCTGAGTGCTTGAAGGCTGTCCAGCCTGCCCCACCGTATCCCCATGTCCAGCCCAGGAGCTGGGCTTCAGCCAGCACGTGCCACTGGCATGGCCTGGCCAGGAGGCTCAGGAGCACTTTGGGTGAGAGTCTGTGGGTTTGGAACAAACCAGGCACATAGGATGGGAGAAGAGTCTATGAACCCCCTTCCAGCTTCTTTCAGCCATCCACAGCTGCTGGGGAGAAGGGGAGGGCAGAAGGGGGCCCAAAGGTGGGGATGAGGAATCCCAGCAACTCCCTGATGGCCCTGCCTGTTCTTCCACACAGGATGGTTCCCCCACCGCCTGTCAGTAAGCCCCACGTCTGCCTCTCCACTGTGCTCATCATGACCAGCCTTGTCCTCATGGATGCCTACCTGGTGGAGCAGACCCAGGGCTCCAGGAAGCTGGGCATCTGCGTCATGGTGGCAGTGGGTGATGTGTGCTTCCTACTGGTGCTCCGTTATGTGGCCATCTGGGTCGGGGCAGAGGTGAAGACAGCTAAGCGGGGCTATGCCATGATCCTCTGGTTCCTATACGTCTTCGTTCTGGAGATCAAAGTCTACTTTGTATACCAGAACTATAAAGCTGACCGGAAAAGCCTGGATCTCATAGCCCGCAAAGCGCTGACCTTGCTGCTCTCCATCTGCATCCCAGCCCTCTACGTGTTGTTGGTGGCCACAGAGCACATGGAGTACGTCAGGACATTCAAAAAGAAAGAAGATCTCCGCAACCGCCTCTTCTGGGTCATTGTGGACATGCTGGACGTGCTGGACATCCAGGCCAACCTGTGGGAGCCCCAGAAGAAGGGGCTGCCACTCTGGGCTGAGGGCATCATGTTCTTCTACTGTTACATCTTGCTCCTGGTCCTCCCTTGCGTGTCCCTCTGTGAGATCAGCATGCAAGGGATTGGCATCATGCCACACCGGATGATGCTGTACCCCATGCTGAGCATGCTCACTGTCAACATCACCACCATCTTCATCCGAGGCAGCAACATGGTCTTCTTCAGGGATGCCCGGGTCTCCAGCATCTTTATGGGCAAGAACATGCTGGCTATTGGGCTGAAGGTCTGTACATTTGTGCAGTACCAGCGGCACCGGCACCACACGGCCCTGGGGCCGGACCTGGCCCTGCAGCACAGCGCCCAGGCCCAGCCTTCCTCAGGGCAGCACAAGTCTCGGGACCAGCCTGCTTGCCCAGAGGAGCTGGCACCAGACAACACGTGACAGCCAGCAGGAGCCACAGTCTGGGCACCACCATGCCTGGCTGTACCTGCAAACATGAGGCGGGCCACTGGGCTCCTTGCCCAAACAGAGGGCAGCGACCCTGCTCCCTCCCTCCCTGGGCAAATCTGCTCAGGTCCCCAAGGGTCGCACAGCAAGGGCCCCCCGTTGCAGCCTCTGTAAGGCTGCAGAGCAGTTTGAGACCTCGATACTCCACCAAGATGGGCAGCAGAGCAGAGGAGGAGGACAGGTTTGCCCACCATGCTGGGACCTGGAGACGCTGCAGGCCACCCCCCCCGCCCCTTTGTTCCAGCTCGGTGTTTGGCAGCAGCCTGCTCCCTGCTGGGTGAAACGAGGTCCCCTGTGCTGGGGGAGCAAGGCATGGGCCTCACCCTGCCTGTCACCCCTCTCAGCCAGCTGCAGGCCTGGGGGGGCTCAGAGCGGGCGACTGTCCTTTTTCGTATCTCCTTCGCAATAAAAGACCTGAGCCCAGCAGCCTCCTCCTGTCTGTGTTCCTGCCAGCAGGCAGGCCCCCCCTAGCTCCCATGGGTGCCTGCCCCTCGGGTGCCTGGATCTCTGGCTGCAGAGCACATCTGGGGTGGGGGTCTTGCTCAGTGACCGCCCAGGCCTGGGGAAGAACACCCCAGGCACCTGGGTCTGAAGCCATTCCTCCTGGCCAGGAGGCAGGAGAGGAAAAGCAGGTCTTTGTGAGGGTCTGGCAGGTTCAGAGGGTGTCACTGGGGCAGTACATGTGGAAGCTTTGTCAGCAGCCACTGCCTGTGCAGCCAGCTGCAGGGACACCCACAGCAGGCCCCCACACTCCACCTGGAGGGACACCAGAGCAGGCTGGGCAGAAACCCTGCCAGGACAGCATTAGTCACTGGCAATAACCCGAGTGAATCATTGAGGCTAGGGGGGGGCCACAGGAAAGAGAAAGCCCTCTGATGTTGGAAGCATCTCCTCCCACAAGCAGATGCTGCCGTGCTACTGCTTGCCTCAGTGCCACCACAACACTGGCTGAGCTGGGCAATGCCCCAAAGCCTCCCGTGCTGCAGGTACTGGGCCCAGGAGCTGGCAGGGAGAGACAGGCCAGCAGCCTTGCTCCTCACCCCGATGTGCTGGACAGAAGCAGGTGACATCCCAACAAGGATGTCTTCCTTTAGCAGGAAGGAACCGTTTGGTTCCAGAGGGACAGGAGGGGAAAGCAGGACTTTATGGATGCACCAGGTTGCTCCCTGCTGGGCAGGACCCACCAGCAGCTGGGGATGGGGACACACAGCCCCTCAGCAAGGCCCTGGCAGTGAAGGTGTGAGCCACCTCCAGCCTGTCCAGGTCTCAGCCTTCTTCCCTTCCTGCTTTAAAGTTCAGGGGGAAGATTTGTTCATCTCTAGATTCCAAATTGAAAGCACAGAACAGCAGACCAATGCCACAAAGGGGCCAGGATAGCTTCGGGCTTTAGTGCCACCACTCACTCCCAAGAAAACTCTCCTCTGAAGGCACAAGGATGCAGCAGGCTCTGCACCACATGTTACCAGGCAGGGAGAGGAAGAAGAATCCAGACACAGTGCAAAGCAATAAGCCACATGCAGGTTAAAGGCAACTGAGGGTTTCCACATGGTCTCTAGCCAGGCTGGCATATCCCATTTCTACTGCCTTCCCCCAGTTACACTGAAATTTGTTACCAGAGCAGAACTCATCACCCACAGGAACTGCAGTGGAGGCAGATGCTTCAGCAACACCCTCAGATGGGCGTGATGGAGTTGCTCATCATTCCATTTCTTGCTCATTGCAAGGCCTCTCCCCAGGCCTCACACAGCAGCTGCCCACCAGCAGACAGCAGAGCTAAGGCACCCTCCCAGCACACACTCTGAGCTGCCAGACGGAGATCACCTGGGTCACATCTGCATCACCACCTTGTCAGCACAGCCACAGGAGACAGGCAGGCAGGAGTGAGGAGGAACTGCAACGATGGAGAGAGGCATTAACTCCTGCAAGTTCAAACATTTTTGACTGGAACGGCACCAACACTGGGAATAAAGGAAAACCAAGGTATTTTATTTCATACAGAATCAGTTTCCTGGAAGCACTAATAGCCCTGCAGAGACCACCACAAGGAGCCAAGAAGAGGCAGCCCTGCTGGAGAGATCCCAGCAGCACCCGAGCACCACCAGCAGGGTGCCCTAGCCACAAGAAGGCCAGCCACACCAGGGGCTGCAGCACCAAGGGTGCAGCCCACACAAAGGGGTGTGATCGTCTCTCCTTTACTCAGCAGTTGTGAGACTACATCCAGATACTGCATCCAGGCTGCGCCCCCAGAAGATGGGCGATGGCCCTCTGGGCTGAATCCAGTTGAGGATGTGAACGCTGTCAGAGGCTGAAGCACTGCAAGGAAAGGCTGAGGGAACACCATTCTTTCACCCTGAGGAAGAGAAGGCTTTGGGGAGACCTACAGCATTCCTTCCCACGCACCCCTACGACAAGGCTAAGATGGAGCCAGGCCCTTCACTGAGAACAAGACAATGATTATGGACTAAGTCGAGGCAGGTTTCCTGGAGGAGGAAAATTAAAAACGTTTCATCTTGAGAACTTGAAGCAGCAAAGCAGGCACAAAGAGAGGTGGTGGCATCTGTCCTTGACATCTGTCTGGACATCTGTCCAGACCCAACTGAAGCAGCCCTGGGCAACCTGGTCTGAAGTCAGCACTAGCCCTGCTCTACACAGGCATTGTACTGGAGCCCTCCCACCTAAGGTCCTTTCCCACCTGAGCTGGTGTCTGATAAGACCTGGAATAGAGCCAGCAACACAAGGTAGGGCTCATGCTTTCCTAGCTAGAAAAGGTGCAAGGACAAAGACAGCTGTCAACATCATGTGCATCTGCATGACAGACTTGTCACCACCCAGGCATGGTGTAAACCACAAGCAAAGAGGACATTTCAGCTACAAAAATCACCGTTTCCTTCAGTTCAGCCTCTGCTCTGCTGTCCAACAGCATCACTGTACAGTGAAAGGCAGATACTGGGCAGAGTGATGGCCATCCTCCAGGCCTAGCCAGGGCAGAGCAAGTCCCAGTGCCAGACAGCTGCCTGCCTGTCCAGCAGTCACAAGTTCTTCTGTGAGGGCAGATGGCGCTTGTCTTTGATGGCATTCCTCTTCCTCTTCTTGTTCAAGAAGCTCTCCAGCTTTCCGCTCCTCTTCAGCTCTGCATACTTCTCAGCTAGCTCCAATTTTCGCTTCTCAGCTGTAGGGGAATGGGAAACAAGGTTTTACGCTGAAGCCTGAATCATGCCTATGGACCAGCCCTCCTCACCTTGCCCTCCCTGCATCCAGGCCTGGTTTCTCCCTTGGGTACCAGCACTAGAACAATCCCTCCACAGCTCTGTGGAGTATTTTGGACAACTCACTTCCAGTGCTTGGAGTCCTGTCAGCAGTACTCCCTCTAGGTCTTCCTGCAGCATGTTCACACTGAATACTTACATTTCTTAAGGAAGAAGGGTTTCTTTCCCTGCTTGGCCAACTCCCTCTGTTTTCTCTTCAAAGCCAGCTCCCTCTCCCTCAATTTCTGCTTTTTCTCCTGTGCCTGTTCTTGCTGTATCTGTACAGAAAGGATGCCCTGTGTCAGCATGTGTCTAGGCAGACCTCACGTCACACATCCTGCCTTCTAGTGCATTGCCTTGTAGGAGGGGAGATGCTGCACTGAACTCACCATACGGTTCAGGAGCTGCTGGAGTTTCTCCTTCTGCTCTGTGTTCCGGCATTTTTTCAGTTGCTTCTGAACCATCTGAAGAAGAGAGCAGAAAGCTGCATGACTGCCTGCTGGCCACCTCCACTCCCAAAGGCCTTTGCAGAAGCTGCCCCTGCCAAGCAAGGTTCTTCTGGCCAAGGACAGGCACACAGCATCACCTCCTTCTCCTGCTTCTTGATGCTGTTCAGGAAGCTGTACGTCTTCATAAATATTTCAGGCTTATACTCTCCAGACAGGTCATCAAATCGAGGGTCTCTGTGGACCTGAAAGCAGGGCAGGCAAAGGTAAGAGCTGTGGCCAGGATTACCCTGTTAACAGCCTGCTTACTCTCCTTCCATGGACCAGACCTTGCCATGTTTCTTTTTACTAGCAGTATTATGCACATGCCATTGAAAACATCTGCAGTTGGCAAAGACTGAGTCCAGTGACCAAGGTGGCAGTTCCTCAGGAAGTCATCACACCTGCATCCCATCTACCAAGCAACAGGCATTTCCATATGCAAGTCTACCACCCAGCAGTAGCCAATTCAAGGAACAGCAGCATGAGTGCTGCCTCCAAACAGATGTAACTCCCAGACCAAGAAATGGCTGAACACACGTTGTCAAGGTGATGGATTTGGGAATTCAAACCTACCTGGACTTTCATAGATAACCTGAGTCATGTCATACACAAATAGATCCAACTGTGGAAATTACCATATTAAGATGATCCACAGCAATGATAAGTTAAAGTTACATCCAGATTAAAAACTAGATGGACATTTGAACTTCCAATGTGATTAATACTGAACCTTAGTCTGCAGTGCAATTGTCAGTGGTAGCAGCCATTAAGTCTTCTAGAAACACTTGGGTCTCAAATGTTCAAGCTGTGCATTATGCAAGGGAGCAGGTTACAGAGAGCAGCTGCTCCTGCACCCAATCTCTTGTTCTCCTCAGACATGTGCTAGCGCTACCTGTGCTCACCAGTGGTCCAAGCCCTATCCTCCAGAAACAGCCTTTGCCATCTTCAGCAGCCCCATTACTGTGTCTGTGCCCTATTAGCATCGCTAAGGGAAGTCAGCTCCTGAACTGTGGAGGGGAAGCATCTACCTTCTTTCTAACAGAGACGACTTGTCGAAGAAAAGGTGCAGGCTTCTTGGAAGACATCTCCATTGGCCTGAAAAAGAGAAAAATGTACTGCAGAACAGCAGAGGACAGAATGAAGCCAAGAATAACGTTTCAGGAGGTTAGCCAGACCCTCAGGAGAACATTACTGCACAGTGCCGACACAGCAGACTCTCCCACTCGATCCTCACCATGATACCTACAGAGAGCAAAGAGGTGACTCGATCAAGAGCCAGACAAGGCTACTACAACCTGATGATCTATACATGTGCAGTTAAAACAATCCCACACACAACTTGATACGGCCCCACTGTATTGAGTGAAAATCCACCACCTGCATCAGTAAATGGGCTGTACTCAACTATTACTATGACAACATTAGACCCACATTCACCACCAGTGACACCAGGGCAGGAACATAAACAACCCCACAGGCATAAGCAAGTTTTCCAAATCTCCCACAGGGCAGTGTTCAGTGTATTTTAATGTCTGCTGAAGTGGCTACACCCCTGGGCCATGCTCTCAAGTCAGCTTTACACAGTCTTGCTGAAGCCAGTTCTAAAGGATTTCCCTGAAATCTTTTTTTTTTTTTTGAATGAAAGAAGCTCACTTTCATAACAAAGACACGAGAGAAACTGCATGTGGGATTTACAGTGATACGTCACTTAAAGGATTAGGAGAATTAAATAAAAACAGAATTATGCAAACTACGAGGCAGAAGGAGAGACATTGTGTGAAGAAGTTACACTACACAAATCCCCCACTCGGGTAAAAAGGAAAACAGAAACATTATTCTAATCAGCTGTTTACAGCAGAAAAAAACCACATTCAGCAGAGACTCAGAAATAGGTTAGGGAATGCCAGTGTAACAGAGGAAACCTGTTCAAGTCACTTTGATACGACTCTGAGGACTGAAAACCAGCTGACTACTGCAAATAAATGGTACTGTAACAAGATCTGACAGATGTTGAATACATTTTATAGCCACCACATCAGTAGCACCTATGCAAATAAGAGATGCAAAGACCACTGAGGACAGGAAAAAGTTTGTGACAGTAAGTACTGTAGAGGGGGGAAAAAGGAAAATCAACACAGAAAACACAGGTGAGACAACAGGGGAAGGATGAGTGAAATTCCAGGCCAACAGGCTGCCATGGCCTGCGGGAGCCAGGCAGGAGATGCTGATCAGCTGGAAGGGGTTTAGAAGAGAGCAAGTGACTATTTCAGGGCCCAGGGTGCACAAGGAAAGCACTATCTTACAGCTTACCATGCCGTGGGTTAGAGGTGCCTTAATACAGAGGCTGTAAAGGGAGTGAGTGCCAACGTAGCTATCAAGTAACAGGTGGCTGCTGGGGATTTGAACAGGACAGGCTATTAAGAGCTCCAAAAGAGCAACAGGCCATTCCCAAATTAAACACTACAGTGTAAGGCATTGTTGTGTAGCACATTAAAGGAGATCTACACCAGCTCCAATGGCAACACTGAGAAGCTGCCAGCATAACTTCTGGAGTGCAGAGAGCACACAAGCACGGTTTTTTGATGACAAAAGAATCTCTTTTACCCCTTTTTGCCTTGTTGCTGCTTCACGGTAGGTCTGGTAGGTTTTGCAGTTTTCTTCCCACTGGTGACCCGCTTGCACACTTTTGTTCTCGTATCACTCTGCACCCGCAGTAGTTCCTCAAAAGACACGTGAGATTGATCTGGAAGAGAACACAGGACATATCTGAACCAAACATCTTCTCAGTGCACTTCCCATCCTCCAAATTCCACCCAGGGGTATGTCTGAGAGCACGAGACAGTGACACGAGCACAGCAGTGCCATCCCTGTACAGCTGCATGGCAAAAAGAAGCCACTGCATCTTTCAGCCTTTGATTTCTCTCTCCTTAATCACTGAAGTCTTTCACAGTAGAATAGTCTCCCTCTCTCCCCAGTGCGTCTTTGCTTCTCTCTCCGCTCAGCAGCACACACAAGACCAGCTCAAAGCTTGTGTCTCATAAAAAGAGCGCAGTAAAAGCTCTGCACTGGGCTATAATTTGGCCGCATTGCAAATTCTGAGGGGTCACATCTCAGTCCTAGCTCTTTAACAGACTGTTCCCGTCCCATCACCTTTAAACGGGCATCATCACATCTCACACCATGGGAGCAGCCAGACGGTGCAGGGAACCACGTGGCCCATTCAGCCTCTCTGTTAAGATTTGGAGACCGTCTCTCTCCACTGCGCAACCACCATAGCTCTGCTCAGTCTGCAATGAAGCAATTCCCACAGCAGAGCCTCCTCGGCACCCCAGAGTCCTGCAAACTTCTGAAATCCAAACATTCAGCCTTCACCATCTCACTACTGACAGGAATAGCTTATAGCCTGAATCACTGGGGGAAGAACAAAACCCCACAACACCAAAAACCAATTTCAATAAAATATTCCTTTGGTCTTCTGCTGATTACAAGACCACACAAACACCACCAACAAGCAAAACCCAAAGGGCCGACAAATGCGCAAGACACTCTTCTGGAATTTTCTGTTGCTCCATTTCTTTAATATCCCTCAGCGACAGTAACCTTTAACACTTCTTATAACCACAATGTAAAAACATTATCAACAATTCTTTCTGGATTTAACCTCTGGGTGTTCAGGCCTGGCAAAAACAATCACAACCTGCCTGTGGTGGGTTCACCCTGGCTGGACACCAGGTGCCCAACAAACCTCTGTCATTCCCCTCCTCAGCTGGACAGAGGAGAGAAAATAGAACAAAAGGCTCGTGGGTCGAGATAAGGACAGGGAGAGATCACTCGCCAATTACCAGCATGGGCTAAACCAGACTCAGCTTGGGGAAAGTTAATTTAATTTATTACCAATCAAATCAGAGTAATGAGAAATAAAAAACAAATCTTAAAACACCTTTCCCTCACCCCTCCCTTCTTCCCAGGCTCAACTTCACTCCTAGTTTCTCTACCTCCTCCCCCACAAACAATGCAGGAGGGCAAGGAATGGGGGTTGCAGTCAGTTCATAGCACATTGCCTCTGCCACTCTCTCTTCCCCTGCTCCAGCGTGGGATCCCACTCACGGGAGACTGGGTGAGAAGGTCACAAACTTCTCCAGCGTGAGTCTTTCCCACAGGCTACAGTTCTTCATGAACTGCTCCAGCATGTGTCCCTTCCATGGGGTGCAGCCCTTCAGCAACAGACTGCTCCAGCATGGGTCCCCCGTGGGGTCACAAGTCCTGCCAGCAAACCTGCTCCAGCATTGCCTTTCTCTCTCCACAGGTCCTGCCAGGAGCCTGCTGCAGTGCAGGCTCTCCATAGGGGCACATCCACCTGCTTCAGCATGGGGTCCCCCACGGGCTGCAGGGGCACAGCCTGTCTCACCATGGTCTTCACCACAGGCTGCAAGGGAATCTTTGCTCTAGCACTTGGAGCACCTCCTCCCCCTCCTTCTTCATATTCTCACTCCTCTCATCCAGCTACTGTTCTGCAGCAGTTTGGGTTTTTTTTTCTCCCCTTCTTAAATACGTTACCCACAGAGGCACTGCCACCACTGCTGATAGAGCCCTTGGCCAAGGCTGAGCCAATGGGACATGCAGGAAGTTTCTGGCATCTTCTCACAGAAGCAACCCCTGCAGCCCCCTCACTACCAAAACCTTGCCTTGTAAACCCACTACACTGCCCCATGACACAAGGTTTTGGCATGCTGAGATCAAACGTGCTGCCAAATTCAGGAAGCAACATGAAGTCAGTCACACTGGCTCAGAGCGTGGACTCATCATCTCAGTCACTCTCATCTTGGCAATAACCAAGACTTTCTGATTCAGAATCTACTCACATCATCCAGAAAACGTAATAGGCATATCCAACTGCTGCCTCAAGAAATGTTTTCTTTTTGCTTGTTCTGAACACTCAGGAACTCTGCTCTGTCAACACCCATCAGTCCTCTGAGGAGGGTTAAGGGAATGGCGTATATCCAGTTTGCCACACAGGGGACAAAGGAAATGTGAATACAGCACTGTTTCATTGCACTGCTACCCCAAAACACCATTCCCACTTACTTTATTACAGTTTGATATCCACTCTTGCTTGGGCTTCCACAAACACCATTGTCCCCTGTCTTCTTAGGGATGACAGCACCTGTACACTTATTGCCTGCCCAGAACATGACACCACCTTCAGACCAGAGAACTGTGCCCACATTCGGGTAAGAGCTGAATGCTCAGCAGCTCAGCAATTTAAAGCAATCACGCTGTTGGCAGTCAGAAGGGCTTAAGAAAACCAATAAATTCTAGGACTTGGACAAGAGCATCTGCCACTACACTGTTCAAATTCAGTGCAGACTGCTGCACTATAGGAAAGATGGGTGCTAATTATACAAGTAACTGGGGCACAGAGTAATTAAATACTATATAGGGTAATATTTGAGTATCACTGGATACTCAAAGTATCACTGGACAGACAAATGAAAGGCTTTGAGCAATGACAGTCAAAAGTGCAAAGCAAGCATTAAAGGAAAAGTGACGTGGAAGCTACTCTAACACTTCACAAAGACAGACGAGACACTTGCACTACAATACTCCATTTAGCTGCAATTCCAAAACAATCCTGTTAAAATAACAAAGGCTTACAAGATGTCAATGAAAATGAGATAAAGACACTGTGCATAGGATCAGCCACTTTGGAGCAGGAAGCCAGCAACCTTTTCACCCACACAGTTGCCAAATCTGCTGCCCAGCAGTGAACACCTGCTAGGCCCATTCACTTCTGCCCCAAAACAGGCTGGTCCTATCCACAGCCTCTGCACAAGGAGACTTCATGATCATTAAAATCCACACTGATGGGTTCTTCACCAGAATACCTATTTAAAGACAGTACTCTCCTTGTCTCTTGCATTCTTTCTTGATGCTTTAATTTCCTTTTTTTTTTCATTCCTTTTCCCCCCTTAGAATATAATTTAGCTTTTCTATGCTGTCTCTGTAGTCCATTTCACCTTCCCTTCTGCTGTTTTTCCCTTCCTCCATTATTTTGTGGAACTGTTTCTTCCCCTTTCCAGCTCTTACTAAACTAATGTTACCTGCTGGTAACATGGGCATTTCTTGCTCATCAGCACAGCCTTCCCAATTTCCTCTCCTCCCGCAGACTCCTGTGACACATGGACACAACTGCCTCAATACACCAAAACAAACCACTGCCACAGCGCTACACTGCCTGGTCCTTCCAGTCTGCCTGTCCTGTTGAGGACCTTCCAATCTACTGCCCATCTAAATTTGCACAGAACAACTATCCTTAAGAAAACAAAAAAGATCTCCCACACACTGGAGAGAAGAGGAATAGGCCTCTACAAGTTTTACTTCCAGAGACCTCTCAAACAGCTCAAGCTGAAGCCCTGCTATTGATCCCAAACTCACCCTGAGCAGAGCAGAAGGATGAGGGATGCTGGAGCATGAGGGATGCTGGAGCATGGCGAAGGACCGAGCTGTTTGCTAACTCATTTCCCACCAAACGGGTGGCCATGACCCTCCCGACCAGCTCAGGAAACACACTGCGGCCTAGGTTACCGGACCTGGGACCGACGCTGGGCAGGCCGCCTCGTCCCGCC
>NW_010165876.1:0-11870 GCF_000695765.1 Mesitornis unicolor | reverse complement strand
ATTCCATCCCACATATATCATACTCAGTATATAGCTGAGGAATCCCGAGGGCCTCGCTCTCTTGCCCTCCCTTTTGCTCTTCCCTTATCCAGTGAGGGCTGAAGTCCAAGCAGAATCTTGCTAGTTCATCTGCCTCTGATCCTGATCTGTGTGTTCCTGAATTCAGTTCCTGCATCCTGCTCCCACCTGCTGCTGAGTTTGGTCTGGGACTTTTCCAGTGCCCTGCTCCGCATAGCCTCTGATGATGTAATCGTCATTGGGGGGAGAGGATTTTATACTGGTTTTAAATATTTGTAAATATTTGTATATATTTCATTAGTTTCCTATTTACATTATTATCCTGTAGTATTAGTTTTATTGTTTTATTAAATCTGTTAGTTTTCTTTTCCAACCTGTAAAGCCTCCCTCCCTTATTCACTTTCTCTTCCCCTTCTGGGGAGGGGAGAGGGATTAACAGAGAGCGTCTGTCCAGGATTTAGTGACCAGCCCAGCCCTAAACCACGACAGGAGAAAAAAAACCACATGGATGTTTCAGGAGCAAATGACATGGAATAAGAAAGAATTGTGAAAGTACTCAAAGAGTATCCAGTAAGTTTGGTAAGATGTACTTTTAGAAAAAGCCAGAGCATTTTAAATTGTATTTATTAAAAAAAAAAGTTATATTGTTCCGCAGTTTCTGGTTACATTTGTTACTTTGATGACAGCTAAGACCTGCCTTGTATTTATTGCTACTTACACAAGACATGGCACTGAGTAACAGTGATCACCTGAAAGACTATGGCTTCCTAAGCCTCCTTGAAGTAGAAGCTGGTCCTGGGAGCAGCAGAAGGTACTTTAATCTCATGATCCATATGATTTTGCCCTGTAAAGGATCAAGTGTGTTCCCATTAGTAGTCCCTGGTTTCTTTTGAGATTGACATAAGGACAATGGTAGGAAGCAGGTTCTTCCGACATGGCTTGGTGTCCCTGACATTAAGCACTACCAGATTTTGTTCACTGTGAAATTAAAGCTATTTGCATAACTGTAGGTCTGAGGAGCTGCTGCTTCCCACTGCCCTGTGCTTAGCAGAGACTGACTCCCTTGTGCCTGCATAACATAAGCATATATGAACAAGGTACTGTTTAGTCCTTAATTTATACTATTGTTTACACATACCAAAGTTCACCCTTCTTGCCTAATCACAGGTTGATTCATGATTGCAAGGCACATTAAAAGTTAGCAAAGACTTGATTTTGTTGTAAGTTAAATGATCAGGAGGCTCTCCAATAGTACAAAAATGAAAAAATCAGAAACGTACTCAGGAAAGTACATTTCTGTCACAAGCAGTGTTCCCCAGGGCTCAGTTTTGGGGCCACTCCTGTTTAATATCTTTATTAATGATCTGGATGAGAGGATTGAGTGCTCCCTCAGTAAATTTGCAGATGACACCAAGTTAGGTGGGAGTGTTGATCTGCCTGAGAGTAGGAAGGCTCTGCAGAGGGACCTGGATAGGCTGAATCAATGGGCTGAGGCCAATTATATGAGCTTCAACAAGGCCAAATGCCGAGTCCTTCACTTGGGTCACAATAACCCCATGCAGCACTACAGGCTTGGGGAAGAGTGGCTGGAGAGCTGCCTGGCAGAAAAGGACCTGGGATTGTTGATCAACAGCCAGCTGAACATGACCCAGCAGCATGCCCAGGTGGCCAAGAAGGCCAACACCATCCTGGCCTGTATCAGGAATAGTATAGCCAGCAGGACTAGAGAAGTGATCGTCCCATTGTGCTCGGCACTGGTGAGGCTGCACCTAGAGTACTGTGTTCAATTTTGGGCACCGCAGTGTAAGAAAGACATTGAGGTACTTGAGCATATCCAGAGAAGGGCAACAAAGCTGGTGAAGGGTTTAGAACAGAAGTCTTATGAGGAGCAGCTGAGGGACTTGGGGTTGTTTATCCTAGAGAAAAGGAGGCTGAGGGAAGACCTTATCACTCTCTACAAATACCTGAAAGGAGGTTGTAGAGAGGTGGGTGTGGGTCTCTTCTCACAAGTTACAACTGATAGGACAAGAGGAAATGGCCTCAAGGAGGTTTAGGTTAGACATTAGGAAAAACTTGTACACTGAAAGGGTTATGAAAAACTGGAACATGCTGCCCAGGGTAGTGATGGAATCACTATCCTTGGATGTATTTAAAATCCATCTAGATATGGTGCTCAGGGATATGGTTTAGAAGTGGGCATGGTAGAGTTAGATAATGGTTGGACTTGATGATCTTAAAGGTCTTTTCTAACAATGATTCTATGATTCTATGGCAAATTATCTAAATAAGTTACTAACTATGTTTGTGTCACCTGCATAATTACACACAGGATATCATGGAGAGGCCAAATTTGCTTTTCAGAGTTATGATAGTTTGTCTCTAATCAAATTATGTTCAGAAATATCCTTTCTAATTTGGTTATTAATGACCAACACAAGGATGGACACAGAAGTTCCTGCTTTTGTAAACCTAGCTTATGAAGTTTTTGTCTAGTTTGTTCTTTAGTGCTGTAAAGCTGTTTGCTGCCATTCCCAGAGCCGACCTGTGGTAACATAATGTACAGATAGTCTGCTACAATGGATGTCAGATAGACTGGTTTAAATCACCGGCCTCTCTGATTTAAAGGTCTATTAAGCTGACTGACCACACTCATTTGACACTGTGACTCAGCTAGGAAGATGGTAATGAACTAATGGTGGTCAACAGCAGTCTTAAATCTCAGCAGTTGTTTTTGCAGAGATTATGTATTTATGCCCTAATTTCCTGGTGTTGAATACATTCTTCATGTATCTCATGATAAGTTTATTTCTGTCTTTACAATTTATTATTTGTTATTATAAACATCACATCAATGAATATTGTTTTATAAAGACTCATAGTTTGGCCAAAATGACACCCTCCCACTTCTAGATTACTGGGATATGTTCTCTGTCTGTGTATTTTATAGAAAACAACTTAAAATAGATTAGTAAGTATTCAGTAATTCTTCTATCAAAAGGCAGGACACTTCATTTTTAAATTCCTCACTATGAGCCAAAATTCAACTTTATAACTATAAAACTCACAAGATATCCATTATCTTCAGATTAAAGTTAAAAGCTTTTGATATGACAAGCAGGCAACTCATCCTGTTTGTCATCTGACAGCTAATTCCCTTCTCCTCATGCTGCAATAGTGCAGTACAAGTGTTCATTTTGTCACACTGGCTTTACCCTGCCTGAATTTCTTTCCTTAATTCATGTTTGTATTAATCTACAGACTGTCTTCAAAGCAATTGATATAATCTCACTGGAGCTCAGAGATAATCCTTAACAATTCCATCAATCTATTTTAAACAGTGAGCACAGTCCGGGGGAAGTGGGGGAAACAGAGAAGGAAGGTAATTACTTTTAGTAACAATATATCAAGCTAGAATATCCATTCTTGACTTTAATTTTATAAATTTTCATTTGTCTCTAACTGCTTTTCTAGATTAATATACCAGTTGTCTGAGTGTTACATTTACCAGTTACCATATTTTTACCTCCTCTCCTTCAAATCTGGCCAGACATCATGCAGAAATGGTAAAAGGCAGATGGATGTTGAACTTTGCAGCTGTAAACTCATTAGCTGAACAATGCTTTTGCTTGTAGATTACAGGACATCTCATTTTAAGTAAACATGTATGAATTGGTCCTCTACTAAAGCTGGGACTGAACAGTGAAATAATTTGAATTTATTTATTTATTCATTTATTTTTCATGGAAAAATGAAAACAGAGTCCTTAAAGAGACAGGTATGTTTTTCTTACTGAAATGAATTTCAGGCTTCAAAAGATTCTTGTTACTTTGACAACTTACTTAATTACCTGTGGCTCAGCTACTTAGTAATAAAACAATTATTTCCACCTGTTCACCAGCTTCATCATATTCAGGTTAAATTCACAGATTCTGGTACAGCACTAATTGGAGAACTATTGTCATAGTCAAATTACAGGGAAAGTTTATGGTGTGGAGGACAACATTGTTTTCAAAGGTGACTGAAACCTGACCAACACTGTCTGATGCACCTGGTGTCATGTTTGAGTTCACTCTTGGACTTCCTCTGAAATGTCACAAGGTCAATATTTACTGAGAAGTGGTAGAGTCTAGATTTGGACCTGAATTTTAAAAACGCTGTCAGGATGCAGGAGTGAGACCCTCCTTGAAAGTCACTGAGGATGCCCTCCACACTGTAACTGTCGATCACTTTGTCCCTAGAAAAAAGTGATCCACATGGAGGTATTAGAGCTTTGAAAGGAAAGAAAAGTAGGATATAGTAGGATCTAGTCACCACAGTCTCCTGAAATTACATCAGATGCAACTGTTTTCTATGGAAGATGTCCTAATTAAGAGAAAAAAAAAATCTCATTAAGGACATGCTAGAGAAAAACATTTGCCATATATGGTCCCCCTGCACCTACTTATTCAGTGAGATATGTTGAATAAGTATCAGCTCTCAAATCAGAGCCAGTGAGGCAATAGTCAGTACTGAAAGATTAAAATTATATTTAACACCAGAAGTTCTTAACTTCAAAATGTCATTATATGGCTGATAATTCTGAGACTGAGATACTTCAGGAATCTTTTAAAATAAACCCTATTTTTTCCATCATTAACACATAGGAGAGAACCTGTACTAGCGACCTGTTGAGTAAGTGTATACCCTTCACGTCAGGACTTGCTGCAAGGAATAGCAAAACCAAAACAAGTCCCAGAATCAATTACCCTGCTCTAATGCATGATGGAGTAGTGGGGTGGGATAGATGTGGTTGATATCTCTGATACTTACAGTTACTCAGCTTGAGGCTTTGCTCTGCTGGAGTAAGCTGCTCTGGCTGTTCCTGAGGTGGCTGTGACAGAGCTCCAGCAACCCAAAGATGTATTCTGTGTACCTCTCACAAAATCCTTTGAGTCATTTCCATATTAAAGGACATCTTCCCCTTTTTTCTCCTCCCCCCCCAATCCTACATATAAGAAAAGACAGTCAGTTCCTTTTTGAAGCTTTTATTTTTAATGCCCTGTTTTTTCATCTGAGTGTAACAATGGAGGATGATTGAAGAGCCCCAAAGACTCTTCAATTTTCCAAATCAGTTTAATTTGATGAAGAAGGAATGCTACATTTTGTTAAATTATATTATGATAAAGAGGAGCTGGTAGCTTCTCAATATGAATCTGAAAGCAAATTATTTCCACAAAAAAGGATGAAGTATTTAACCAGACAAGTAATTATGTTGTGGTGCTTCAGTTTAGAAAAAGAATTAAATTATCACTCCATTAGATCAAAAAATAATTTTAGTGATACATTCAAATTTAATTCATTTATTCCTAAGCCTTCATGCATTTTGCTGATTAGAATCTTCAGTCAATAAATCAACATTAACTTGCTACAATTTTTATTTTATGTTAACATATTCTGTTATTGATTTTTATGATGCATTATATTATAAATCATATTTAATTTTCCAGATCAGATAAGTGTGTTTCTCACACAGATTAATAAAATCACTTTGTTTTTCTGTCATTTTGCCTTCCTAGCCTACTTTACAGGTAAC
Organism: Mesitornis unicolor; assembly: GCF_000695765.1. Taxonomy (NCBI): domain Eukaryota; kingdom Metazoa; phylum Chordata; class Aves; order Mesitornithiformes; family Mesitornithidae; genus Mesitornis; species Mesitornis unicolor. Next base: position 6,280 of record NW_010165876.1, on the reverse strand, counting down.
AATTATATTTCCATGACCCTCTTGAGATGATGTAAGTTCAGAGGTAGAGGAAAACTTCCAAATCAAAAAGGAAATAATATCTTTCTTTTAGAATATTTTTTTGTTTGTTTGACTTCTACAATTTGCACTTTGGCTAATATTTTACATGATTCCCTGTTCCTTTCCTTCTTTCTCACAACTTGATGCATTGGTCTAGAGTCCCATGTAAAGATAAAACTTGCAGGTGAGAAATAAGAGCAAGGCCTTGGTCAGCTTGGTAGTTGTAGTTCAACATAGGGTTAATTTGATGAAATGTAATAGCCTGCAGATCAGAATAGATGAGCTAATAGTTTTTTTTGTGGCCTTAAACTCCATGAATCTACGAATAGCATCTAGACAGGCTCCTGGGTCTACATGACTTAATCTCTGAGAAGTTGCTGCTCTCAGGGTGATTCAACCTCAGCAGCTGCAAGGCTCAGTTTTGGGTTGTGTAACCCCATTCCTACCAACCTCCTCCCTTTCTGAGCTTTGTTACTTTGGCAGCTCCACCACCCAGGTCTGTGCTACCTGTGGTAGCTGATCCATCCTCCATGTCGAAAGTGATTGCATTTTGTTTCATATATGCTTTTTGTAGGTGTAAGAGGTTGGCAGTGAGAGGCTTTCCCACTGTCCAAAGAGCCCTTTGGGTGCCTTCTTAGCATAAGATTTATGTCTGAAAGTTTTGTATATTCCTTAATGACATTCACTTCAGTGCTTTTCATTTCTTAGAGATCGATTATTTTAGTATCAAGTAATTTGAGAGATGGGATTTTCAGGCAGGATCTTTATCTAATAAATTGAATCCAACAAAATTATGAATGTTCCAGAGGGGATTTGCTTCCATGAGTAAATTTGAAGGCTCACACCCAGACTCTACATATGTACACACAAAATATTCATACACTAAATGAACTTAATTGAAATTAAAAGTTTAGGTGATGTGAATGGAACAAAAGTTTGATTGTAGATTATAGTAACTGGGTTAGATGAATATATCCATGGGTTTCCTTTGCTGTTGATTTAAGCAACAAAGAGACACCTACTTTCAGTCCTCAGATTTGTATTGGAAATATTTTCTTTAAGTATTAGATAACAATTTGTAACTAAATAAATATTTACAGTTTGTCTAGTTCATAATCTATTTGACATGCATTAGTGTTACTATATAGCAGTTACACAGTCAAACTATTCACTTGGATTTTTGCAGTGAATTAAACAAAGTTCCATTAAATGGACTGTGTTTATGCTGTTAACTTTACCAATTCAATTTTTATTCTCAAGGAATCAAATCAGTCCTGACAACTGTTTTCTGTAAAATCATGGTGTCTAGCATTCTAACACATGCAATGTCCCTTATGCTCCAAATGTTTTTAAAAAACCATTGCATCACCAGGTAAAGAAGCTTATCCAGCTCTTTCAGAATTCTTAAGGATAAGTTTTCTGACTTAAAAAAAAAAAATCATAGATGGTATTAATATTGTCATCTCAGTAGAGGAGTTTAATGTCTTTCATCATTCTCATATGACAGAGAATATTTTAAATTACAGCATAGACATAGGTTCTAAACACTTGAGCAAGATTTAACAATTTTGGTTTCTATATTTTGTAAGAGTTACATGTGATGTTATGTTCCAAATATACTTTAAATTCTTTTTAAGCTACCTTACCAGTATGCACTGCAAATTTTTGAAAACTCTTAGTTAATTAATGTTAATTTATTTTTCCATCCAATTAAATTCCTCATCTATTGTATTAATAATTGCTCTATTCAAATAGGCTATTCATAGGCTCTGGCCTATTTGAAAGAAATGGTGTAAGATACTAGGCAGCATTTGTTTTCCCTATTTAATGTCCTTAGGAAAAAAACCCAAAAACTTAAAGTTCATTTTTTTCTGAAATAGAAAAGCTGTTGTATATTTACAGCAGTGCCATTACAAATTGTAGTCTAAGATTTTGGAGGCAATTTTTTTTTATTCACAACTGAAACCCTCAGCCTTTGTGTCATACTGAATAACCTGTAACTTAATTTTATCTGAGCTTTAAGAAAAATCTCCTCTTTACTAAAAGCCTCTTTTAAGTTCAATCAGATCACCAATCTGTGTGAAGGTAATACCCTGGATCCCTAAATTAACAACTCAGGCCCAAGTAGTGGATTTCTTTGAGGTGTCACTCCCACATCATCTACCAGCTTTATCCCTTCTGTACTCATTACAGCCCAAGTGCAACATCCCGCTCAAACAAACTGTACCAGCATGGCAAAAATGCCAATTTTATCAAGATAGTCTCTTCAATAAGCTTTCTACCTCAGAGCTTTGACAGAAAGGCTCCTAAAAATAATTTTTTTTATCCACTTTGAGAGTTACTTTTTTTTACTTTTACTTGCTCCTATTCTGCTATTCTCCTGAATTCAATTTTACTAGTATCCGTCTATCATATTCTTGCTTTAACAACCTTCTTATATCTTCATATAGAGAGAAGAATTTGCCTGTGTGGAGACAAGCTATGGATGAAGTTTATTGTAATTGTACTCTAGTAGCTGTCAAGTTCAAAATTTTCACTGTCACTTGGCATTGACACAGTTTGGCTGTAATATTTTACATATTACTCAATCCTTATACACAGCATTAAATGATCCCTGGAAGGCTATCGGGACTTTCCTAGTCTCTTCCAAAGTCATTGAAGCCTACTGTACTGTGTGGATATTCACAACAGAACAATATTACTTACAGTGTGTATCACCATCAGTGGATTTACCAATTTCCATTTAAAAAAGGAAATATAAAACATTATTCAGTTACATCTTGTATTTTCACTGCTGGAAAAGAGTAACACAAGTTTCTTGCCTTCTTGACTTTCTGGAGTTTTTTAGATGATATTGGATGAAAAGCCTCTTGGTAACTGATTGCTTTGTAGTCTCAAGAAGCTCCAGTATGGTCCATTGGTTCCTGCTCTGCTCCTCTAGATAGGATGACCAAGTACTTGACACATTCAGGACTTCCAATCAGATGCAAACTCATTTGCCTCTTTCAAAATCATGGTTCCTGCTAGGTATTGGTGTCTACTATGTGCTTGTCTACCGTGGTGCCACTCAAAAGCATCTCTGTGAATGATTTCCTGAAGTAGCTTTTCAGTTAGACTTATTTTACTTAGAACCTGCAAGGCACTGAAATGTGTTTCCAGGCCACATAATTTCTCCCCAGCATGACCCCTAGATTTTTGCTTTGTGTGTCATAAATCTCTGTGTTGCCACTGAGTAGAAAATATTAGATATGTACAGGGGATCACAGCAATTTTTCCTTTACTGTTTGTATTGGCTGCCAGCTGCAAAGTCCAATATGAAACAAGAGGAAACAGTCACCTAAACTTTCTCTTTATGATTCCTGTTCACCTATGTCATATGTTGGTGTGGCAGGGGATTTATCTGAAAATAAACTTTGGGGCTCAGTCTTATCTATCTCTGAACTGTATTTGAGCACTTTTACTTGCATATTAACACCTTGAGATTGAATTATGTCAAAATTTCTCAGAAGTGGGTGACTTATTGATGGGCCCCTCACAGCTTCATTTCATCCATTTCTATCAAGCTGTGGGCACAGGCGATCTCCCCAGCCATGGAAAACATTAACCAACACAAAACAGACAGGTACATGCCAGTTGAAAAAGTCTTCTCTCAAGCTAAAGCCATTAAAGTCTGTCAGACATAAGGCCAATGGCATCCTGGCTTGTATCAGAAACAGTGTGGCCATCAGGAGGAGGGTAGTTAGTGATTGTGCCCCTGTACTCAGCACTGGTGAAGCCACACCTCGAATACTGTGTTCAGTTTCAGGCCCCTCACTACAAAAAGGACATTGAGGCACTGGAGTGTGTCCAGAAAAGAGCAATGACGCTGGTGAAGGGTCTGGAGAACAAGCCTTATGAGGAGCGGCTGAGGGAGCTGGGGTTGTTTAGCCTGGAGAAGAGAAGGCTGAGGGGAGACATTATCACCCTCTAGAACTCCTTGAAAGGAGGTTGTAGCAAGGTGGGGGTCAGTCTCTTCTCCCAAGTAACAAGTGATAGGACAAGAGGAAATGGCCTCAAGTAGCACCAAGGGAGGTTTAGATTGGATATTAGGAAAAATTTCTTTACTGAAAGAGTGGTCAAACACTGGAACATGCTGCCCAGGGAGGTGGTGGAGTCACCATTCCTGGAGGTGTTCAAAAAGTGTGTGGATGTGGCACTTCAGGACATGGTTTAGTGGTCATGGCACTGTTACATTCATGGTTGGACTTGATGATCTTAGAGGTCTTTCCCAACCTTAATGATTCTATAAAAGACCAGCAGCAGAAAAGTGTGCAGGGAGAGCAAATGTACGTATAGAAAGGTGAGGATGGAGTCAGACAGCATCATGTGGGACAAAGGAGGAGTTTCTGCCTCTGCTTCCAGGGTAACACAGCTACTTCATAAGCTAGAGCAAAGTTGCTTGCTGTTAGTCGCTTTTAAAGACTTGCTGTTTGGAAGAAAACAAGCAGCGTATGTTTCTTGATACAAGCCTGTGGAGAAACATACTGAAAGCTGATTAGCTTTAATGTACACACAGACAACAGGGGAGTTGAGATGTAGCGCGAGAGCCATATGTGTGGGGAGAGGTGTGCAGCTGAATATCATTACAAAACCAACAAAGCTCTCTGGCTTTGTCTCCCTCACACTTTTGAGCATTTAACTTCATGGCAATTGATGGGAACTTCAGGAAGCAAACTGCTGGACTCTTTGTATTCTAAAGAAAATACAATTTTTATCCACATTAAGTTGAAACCTATTCTGAGCTTTTCCAAAATACTCTGAAAATTTATCTACAAGAGCAGATATTGGACAAAATCATAGTGAGCACCTGCATGTAATGTATAGAGCTTCCTACTTAGCTCTGTAAATTATTCCATGTCTTAAGCATTTTCCCTTATATCATGCTTGCTTTATTTTTCTAAAAATCTGTTTCATAGTTTTCTATTTTATGGGGCAATGTGGTGTCATTTGCCTGTGTTCTGGTTTATCCATTTTAAGGCAAACACCATGTCTTGGTATTTTTTTGCAGTTCAAGGGGTACAACAATAACACTGGTTTTGTATTATTGTAATGCACGTTGACTACATAACATTGGCACCAGCCCACTGAAGATTATAAAGAATACTACACAGGCATTGCTATTATCCTTGGTAATTAAATATCTTAATATTTGCATTTCAAATTTTTTTTTTCTCTTTTCCAAATTGGGAACATCCTCAGATCTCTTTCTCCAAACACGTATCTGAATCTGAAAAACTGCTCTCTATTTGAAAGAAGGAAGAAAAACATAACCATTGAGTTCAGCTTACACAAAAAAGGGAAGAATTTTGCATTAATTGAGCTAACCACTCTGCACTACACTTCATTTTAATCTAATGCCATTCCACCTCCTTTCTTTTGTCCTGGCAGAGTCAATTATAACCATAGATTGCTACATGGAATTGTAGCACTAGGGAAACTGTCAACACCTAGCTGCTCTGGCACAAGATCACACTAAACAGTCTATTGAGATTCAGCCATCAGCTCTGATAAGTTGCATGCAGCAAAGGGCTGGGATTTAGTTTCAACTCATTTAATTTCAGAAATCAATGACTTCATAGAGCAAAGCCATGAATAGGAAGATGAACCCAATCTGGCCACGGTTTCATTTGAGATCTCAAGATATTACAAGTCAGACTGTACCAAGAATCTATTTAATTTTGAGGGTTTGAACAAATGTAACAATGATAACAAAATCATACACATTTTTCCATTGATATCAAAAGTATTTGCAGTATTTTACAAATAGGATAAATAAAATTGAACAAAAAGGGCACTAGGATACTCTGGCATAAAAGTATTATGGACTTCTACACATCTGACAATCCAAATGATTGTACTGAAGGATTTTTTGCATTTGATTTTACACTGTTTTACATCTAACTCCTGTAAAGCAGGTAAAGAGACTGTCCATTGAGAACATCCCACCTCACATAATTTCACCAAGAATCTGGTCAAACCTGTTTTGGTGAGGTTTTGGATGGCTATAGTTGCAGTTAGTGTGTTTAAATTCCATGAAACAAAGCTGATGAAAAAACAAGATATTTCCTTTACAGAAACTTGAAAGGCTGAGAAACTATAAAGCACGTTACAGTTTTTGTAAGATCTTGTGGTGTATCCCTCTATTTCCTGGCTGTAAGGATTGTCTGGCTAGTAGTTCAAACAGGTTTCAGTAATGTCCAGA
>NW_010165875.1:18570-19597 GCF_000695765.1 Mesitornis unicolor | reverse complement strand
TAGAAGTTTAGAAGGTAATGAGGTCCAAGAGGGCTGGTTATTATTAAAATACCAAGTTCTCCAAGGTAAAGTCAGTGCATCCCTGTAACTAAGACATCAGTACACCCATTTTACCCTCTTTTCAGGGAAGTTTAGTGCATCCCTGATGCTTGAATTACGGATGTCACCACAAGATTTAAAAGCTTAGTACTACCTTCAGACTACTATCCATCCCTGCTCTTTCATGTGGATACTAAAGATGTCATAACAAAAAGCTTGAGATTGATCAAAAAAGGTTTTGGAGCCCTGGGAAGAATGCTAAAAAATTCAGGAGCACAGATCCTTGATCCTCCCAGTGATGGCAGGGAGACTTTGGAAAAAAGAGGTGAACCAAGGACATCAATTACTGGCTCCATAACTGTTGCCTCTGCCAAAACCTTGGATTTTTATACAATGGAAGAGACTTTGAGACACAAGGTATGCTGGGGCCTGATGGGATCCACCTGTCCCAATGGGGAAAATGCATATTTGGGTGTAAGCTGATGGGACTGATCGAGAGATCTTTAAACTAGAATCAACTGGGGAAGGGGAAACCAATAGATTTGCAGTAGGCAAGTGTTGTGGTTTAGGCCCAGTGTGTAACTGAGCACCACGATGCCTCAAAAAGGAGGCCAGTCAAAATAAGGACTGGGAAGGCTTCTCACCACTTAAACAGGTCACAGGCAAAAGATAGACTCACCACAGGGAGAAAAACAGAACAATTTTAGTTTGTTACCAACATCAGAGTAGAACAATGGGAGATACAACCAGATCTTAAAGTCAAACACCTTCCCTCCACCCTTTCCTTCTTCCCAGGTTCAACTTTTGTTCCTGGTTTCTTCAACTCCCCACCCCTTTGCCTTGAGACACAGGGAGAATGGGAGTGGGGGTTGCAGTTGGTTCGTGCCATGTGGTCCTTCAGGGATAGGGAGGACTTCGCCCAACCTCTCTCTGCTTCCATGTGGTGCCCTTCCCACAGGTGAAAAAAAAAAAATCGTCAAAAGTCCAA
>NW_010165875.1:5630-18244 GCF_000695765.1 Mesitornis unicolor | reverse complement strand
GGATGAAGCTGCAGTGGGGCTTAAATTTAAATTGGGGTCGGGCTGGCCAGGCCAGGGCCACGTCATCCACACCTGGGGCCTCTATGGTCGGGGCCAGTGCCAGAGAGAGTGAATGTGCCCTGCACACCCCTTAAATACATGAATTCATAGGGGTGCTGATTGGTTTGGCCTGGGACAGAGATGGGTGTGATATTAGAAAGAGGAGAGCTTTTCAGGTAGATTCTTAAAGGCCTATCTCCATACCCCTTCCCCATTACCAAAAAACAAAACCAAAAAACCCCTCACAGGAAAACACAATACAGCAAGCCAAGGGTTGGCAGTGCATCACCTGAGGGTGACAGTGCTAAAGAGAATGCTTATACTGTTCCTGGGAGCACAGAGGACTCAGGAGCGTATCTGAAAGGCTTGTACACCAGTGCACACAGTATAGGAAACAAACAGAATGACCTGGAAACGTTGATTAGTACCCAGAACTATGACATCACTGGTATTAGTGTGTCATGGTGGAGTGATTAGTGAGTGGAGTCATTAGTGAGTCTCATGGTTGGAGTGGTAGGATGGAGGGCTACAGACTGTTCAGGAAGGATAGGCAGGGCAGGTGAGGTGGAGGTGTCGCACCGTATATATGGAAGAGGTTTGATTCTACAGCCGTAACAGTTAGTGATGATGTGATTGAAAGCCTCTTGGTGAGGATTAGGTGGAAGGAAAACAAGTAAGCTGTTGTAATGTGTGTCTCTTACCAATAGTCCAGTCAGGATGATAACACTGATGAATTATTGTATAGGCAATTAGAAATTTTTGTATCGGTAGCCGTTGTCTTTATGAGAGATTTCAACACATCAGACATCAAATGGGAATATCATACTGCTGTGAAAAGGTTTAAGAAATTCTTGAAGTTTGTAGAAGATAACTTCTTGTCACAAGTACTTAGTGAGCCAACTAGGAAAGATGCTCTCCTAGACTTCCTACTTGTGAATAGAGAAGGATTTGTGGGAGATCTGATGGTTGGTGGCTGTCTTGGCCACAGTGATCATGAAATGGTTGAGTTTAACATTTTTGGTGTAATGAGAGAAAAGGACAGCAGTCTGCTACCCTGAACTTCAGGAGAGCAAACTTTAAGCTATTCAGATAGCTATGTATGAAAGTACCCTGGGGATTTGCTTTTGAGGGCTTAGGAGTCCACAAGTGCTGATCAGTTTTTAAGAACCATCTTTTAGAAGCATTGAAGCAGGCAATTGCACTGTGTCACAAGTCAAGCAAGCAAGGCAGAAGATCAGCTTGACTGAAAAGCCAGCTCCTCATGGAGCTCAAGAATAAAAATAAATTGTATGATCTATGGAAGCAAGATCAGATTTTGCAGGAAGATTACAGACTTGTGGTTCATATATGCAGGAAGAAGAACCAAAAGGCCAAAAATCAAAGTTGAAACTGGTCAGTGTTGTTTCAGATAACAAGAAAGTCTTTTTAAAGTACATTAGTAGAAAGAGAAGGCCTAAAGAAAACATTAAACTGATACTTCTTGAAGATGGTCAACTGACTAATAGGGATGAAGGAAAAGCAGAAGCATCCAATGCTTTTTTTTTTTTTCCACACAGTTTTTAATAATACTAACAGATCTTGGGCTTCCCAGTTCCCTGCTTTAAAGGATCATGAGTTTGGAAATAGTGGCTTTCCATTTGTGGACACTGAAATTCAGCTGTACCAGCTGAATGTTCAGAAGTCCATAGGACCTGAAGGGATTCATCCCAGAGTACTGAAGGAGTTAGCAGATGATATAGCAGGACTCCTCTCAGTCATTTACCAAAGGTTTTGAGAGTCTGGGAAGGTCCCTGCTGACTGGAAGCTAGCCAATGTCATTCTGAGTTACAAGAAGGTTAAGTTTCAGGATTGACATTTACATATATGTTTCTGGCCAAAATGAATTCCAATGCTTTAAATAGAGACTTCCTACACTGCTGCGTAAAGACACAAACTAGACACTAAAGGAAGGTTTGTGAGGAGAAGTAATATCTCTTATAAGATCTGTTGATAGAACTGGAAAAAAATGACAAGGTGCTGGCACAGAAGACCTTGTTTAGGTCAAAAGAATACAGGGAAGAAGAATTCAGGTATGCCAGATGTAAGATGGGGCTCTAATATTATAGTTTGTTTGAAAATTACTTATTAAAATCACAAGAGAGAATCTCAGCCTCAACCATCACAGAAACAATACACCATTAATCCTTCCATACAAAAGAATGCTTGTATGATACTCCTGATTTCTGAATATGGAGAAAATACTTCCATACACAGGAATGTTTACATGATATTCATGATTTCTGAAGATGAGAAAATACTTTCTAAGTTCTTCTTGGTTGTATAAATTAAATTAAAAGGAAAATGATTTGTAAAAATGACATGATATTTTTTCAGGTTCTATAAATAGTGGCAATACCATAGTGTTCTGTAAGCTCTTGCTGATTTCTTTGGACAGAAAGGGGGGCTATATGTGATGTTGATGATCTCTCTCTTAAAAAATTAAATCCCTTTTCTATTTCCCTTTATTCACACATTTGGGGTATGACCCTACATTATACAATTTGCCTGGTTTAACAACTCATCCACATTTACAGTTACATATGCCTTTCTAACTCTAAGACTTCATTTTCTCTGCATCTTTTACCTGTGTTGTTGATCACCAGATATGTTTAAGTGGAGACAGTTCATGTTTCTATGCTTTTTTATTATGCATAGGTAAACAATATCAAATCGGTAGAACAAACAAAATCAAATTAATGAAATAAATAATATGAACACACATCTTTAGTTACTGTCCCTGAAAGTAACACCTTTTAAAATTATTACTTTCTTTCCCGGTGATGGAATATTTATTAATTTTTATGTACGGGAGAGTGTTCACTGTTCACTGAACATTTACAGAAGAAAAATATTAAAATATATTAAATTTCTGTCAGAACTCGAGTGTCACTTAAGTGTACAACGTATCTTTTTAAATTACAAAAAAACCACAAAAAAACAAAACATAAAAAGAACATCACAGAAATAAACTTCACTTTTCATTATCTTTATATGTAATATGAATTCCAGATTTTTTATTAATAGATTCATCATAAGATACCTGCATTACAAAACATTGTAACCTGTGATAAGTTTTTATATTACCTCTTTATATTACCAGCATCTGTCCATTTATAAAAAAATATATTTATCAACAGAAAGTCATATACTATGTTCTCTATTCTCTTTGTGGAATGAATCATAAGAAAACTTTCACTGTAGCGTATCTTCAGAAAAGCATGAGATTATTAGTCTCCTGCTGCCTCAAAGATGTAAGCTCTGTATCCTACTGCCCATTTTACTTACCTCTCAAAATAAATTTTCTGAGCTGTCCTGATCTAACAAGAAGGTTCTCAACTACAATAACTTTTAGTTAAGATTGCAAGTACTCGACCTACAAGAGATGCCATGCTTGAGATTGGAAGAAACTTGACAGAAAGATGATATTTCAGCCAGGGCAATACAGAGAGAGAAGATCTCTCAAACACCCTCACAGATTGCAAGATGTTAATAAATACATTGACTCTGTTTACAGAACTTAAAATGACTGAGATTCCCACATTCTGCTTTACGACAGAAAAAAAACTGGTTTTCTTACATAAAAATGGAAACAAAAGTATCTTCTAATGCAATGGAATTGTGGAGCTGATTTCTGAGTAGTTTCTTACTTCGCTGCCTATTCCCAAATTTTACTATAGTGATTTTGTTATAGTGATGCAAAAATTGTCATAATTATATGACATATCAACATTTCTTTGCCTGTTTTATTTTATAAGGTTCTGTTTGCATAGTCCAGATATTTCCTTTCAAACTTTACAGAGTAATGTTACTTTGGATATAATCCATCTAATTCACATCTGGGCTCAGAGTGTTTGTTTGTTTGGAGTTCTTTGAGTGGATGGAAGAACAATTAAATTTATAATGCAAATCTGGTAAATAATTTGCAATGAAGAAACAGCTCATCACATAAACTGGTATTGTCTTTCTGTATGGGGAACCATATTGGGTTTATATGGCAAGATTAGGGAGAGGTAGGGAGCTGAGAGGGTTATTTCTTACCATAAAATCTATAAGCTGAAAAATAACTTTTACTTTATGACACTTTAGGAACTTCATCTACTAATTTTGCTATAGAGAAAGTCAAGAATTTGGCAAAAATCTTCCAAACTTCCAATCAGACTAAACAGGCAAAATTTCCCACTTGGATAAAAATCTGGTGATCAGTATGACCTTGAACATGTCAGCAAATGCACAGAATAAATATTTCATATGTGTTTTTGTATCTGTCTTTTCTTTCAGTCTATAGTTGCAGCAAGTCTCTGATTCTTCAGAGGTAGAGGAGAAAAATTTTGTCTAACCAATTGCTCATCAACACAATGTACTCCTTCACTTTGCTGATGACTGGCTAAAGCTTTGAAGCATGAAATTTGATTATGTTACTAGTTTAATATATAGAAGTAAGAACAAAGAATATTAAAATGTCAATGCATTAAATTTTGTTTTTCACAGTAGTCTTGAAAGAGGATGATGAAAATGGGGAACCAGGGATTAAAAGATTTCAAGGTCCAAATGAACCAAAGCAGCTCTATATCCATTAAAACCATGCAGAGAGATTATAAAATTATCTGGAGTGAAGTATCTTTGAAATAGTTATGTCATGAAATTATTGCAAGTTGCATTACTCTGACAATATCTAAATATCTCACAGCCAGAACATTTATTTCTAATTGTAATACTATACTTGTCCAAAAGTTGGCTATAAGTAACTGGATTTATGTTGCCATGTCGTCAAAGTTAAACAGCTATCCTCTCCTTTCTATTATAGTTGTATGAATACTCATATATATTAATATAGAATACATCCCTCAATCTTCTCTCTGATTAAGCTAGACAACTAAATCTTCAGAGGTCTTGCATTTTAAGGCTAGCTTGATTTTATTTTCAGAATGAAAGCTCTGTCTTCTATCCCTGGCAAAGAGCTCCATCCTTAAACCTCATAGCTGAGTGAATAATCATCATTTATGTATGCTGCAGTTGGGTACAGAGTAGTATCCTAAATAAATTGTCCTAATTTTTAATATGGAGACATGTAAAAGTTACTGCATATGGCAAGAAAAACACTGAAAAGATTAGAAACTTCTCAGACAGATATTAAAATACCATAGAATTTTACTTAATTTTGGTACAACAGACTATTATAATTATAATGGTGATAAATTTGTTTATAATTACTTCTGAGAGTAAGATAGAGAAAATCCAGAAAAATTTCTAGCAGTCTTAACCTATAAACCTAGGACCAACTTCAGAGTTTATAAGCAATGAAGTCTGTGAAGGACACAGAGATTACAGATCCTTTCAAATGAGAGTGGGAAAAGAATTAAAATATGAGAAGTATAACTTCTTATACAGCTACAGCATACTGCCAGATCCCTTCTTAGATCATACTTATTTACTAATGTGTGTGAGGGTTTTTTTAATATTATGCTTATTATATATATAAGAAAAATACATATAAGTTCATTACAAAGGTGGAAAAGAAGAAATAATAATGCACCCAGAGGAACTGGCTGAAGACAGTATCATGACATGAGGCAAAGATAGCTGGCAAGAAATTCTCAGGCAAAATTGACTGTCACTTTAAATGTTTTTCTGTTACAAAGGCATAGAATCAGAAGAAAAAAAAAAAGCTACTTTGGAAGGGAACCTAGGAGTGGTTCTTCTACTTCAGTTCTCCACTCAAAGCAAAGATAACATAGATTGGTTCTTTTTAGGAATATGTACAATTCAAACAGAAAGGACTGTAAATTAAAGACTAATAAGATTTTATTTAAAATAGACTATATATTACCATAGGAGGATGTTGTTATTTAAAATTTTTGGCTTAAGAAGGCAGACACACATGGACAAAGAACAATATGGTAACTGTACGTCAAGTAAGCTGATTTTAAAAAATAATCTCAGTAAATATCCCTGCTGACTCCTTATTATATCTTTTTTTTCTACTTAACAATGATTCTCTGTAGTCTCAAAAGGCAGTCAGGTGATGCAACAATAATGTCAACTCAAATTTGGTTAAATAAGTTTAAGCTGGATGTTTTACATAATCAATATTTTATTACCTAAATGAAGATATGAATGAAGATATAGCACATTAAATATGGCAAAATTTCAGAAATTCAAGTTATGATGGTGATATAAAGAAAGAGACTTTGACCTGATGGAACTCACAGAGCTACAGCTCCAACTTGTTTATCAGTCATCACTTGGCCTCTCAACATTTGTTAGAGCAAGATAAAATCAGCCCAGGCTAAGGCAAGCCCAGCCAGGCCCTGAAACTCTGTACTGTCAGGTTAATGTAAAACACTGTCAACCAACAGTGGCAAAAAATTTATTTACTAGGCTTTGAGATCGGAATAAGAATGTTTTAGGCTTTAGAAGTTCTAAACTCTCAATATATTCATTTTGGATTATTTGGCTTCAAATAAATAATGTTTTGGATTGTGTTTGGATTTTCTGGGCATTCATATAAATCATGCTTAAAATTTTATGTGAAATTCAGTTACCATGCTTCTGAAAACATATGCTGAGATAACACTAATGACTAACCTTAGTGAATGTCAGGATAAGGGCCCAAGTGCAACACTCATTAAAAACTTTCCTTTAACTTTTGAATACATCGTTCATCCTACACTCACTATTCATCCTAGCCAACTCAGTACAGTCTGCTTACCATTCTCTTCAGTTCAAAAAGTGTGCTTCTGAAATATGCTATTGAAATCTGGCCAGATGTATGAAGTGTGCTCTAATTTCCCACTTGTTCGGACAGATACTGTGACAGGCTTGTTCAGAAGAAATGGAAGATAAGTTATAATGAAAGGAGATAATTGCTGATACATTCTGATTTCAGAAATCCTTGCTGTGCATAAAAGGTCCCTGGTTAAAGAATGGCTGTGTTATTAAAACAGTTCTTAGAATCTCCACATAAAGAGTGGCATAAATCAGATTTCAAAATGCACATAAGTGGATCTCATTTTTATGATTCATACAACCATGATTTTTCTTTTTTTTTTTGTTTTTTACAGCTCCAGCAACAATACATAAACCTAAATAAAAGATACACATGTTAAAAATTTAAGGCTGTCTTCCTTATCTTTCCCTCTGAAGTAGACATACTTTAACAATAAGTATGGTTGGAAAAATTCTAATTTATTCAGTAACCTTAGGCATAAGGTTCTCTGGCTGATTTCTACCACTCTTTGATATCAGGTATCCTACTGTCTCTGGTTTTTGTGAATGAATCTGGGAATTTAAAGTGGCTGTTGGAACACATGAAAAGATTGTCAAAAGCTACAGTACTTCATATCAGGAATCGACATAGCCACTGCCTGTTTTCAAGAACTGGGGAATGCATTACCCACATACAAGATACATTGAAGCTGTGATCTGAAGTAACACCCGTTCAAATATATATTATTTATTCTCTTATCAAGAAACTGATAAATATACTCATTCTGCATGTAGCCCTTGATAATTATGCTACTATTCCAGGTTTTACATGGAATATAAAAGTTATGGTGGAAAGAATTATAAATTACAATTTTCTTCTAAACCAAAAATTTTTCTTAGTTTAGTACATGAAAGGCAGATTTACTGAAGCACCACTTTTGTCTTTGTCATTGATAAATTTTTGATGAAGTCGTTTCGGTAGTTCTGAGGCTGCGTTTGATGCTGGGGACACTCACCAGGCTCTATCCTGACACACACCTACAAGCTGGCATTGCAGCCTTGATTCAGCCTGTCCTCACCTCCACGGAAGTGCCTGCTGCCCTGCTCTGGGGATAACTCTGACATTTAATTCAGCCTGCCATACTCCCTGGCTGGAGGCAGCAGGATGGGCTCTGGTTGACATCTTACCCTACCAGCTTCTAGGGAGGCCCCACCAATTCTGACCCCAAGGGAGCCCCTAACCCACACAGCACCCTGAAACTTATATGGAAAATTAGGTTGTAGGGACATGAGAGAAATCATATTCAATATCTTTATTAATTATCTATAATTAATTGTAATTAATTGCAATTAATTAACTGGATGTTAAAGAGTTGTTTAACCTAGAGGAGACAAGAATCAGAGCAGATCCCATCACTGGATATAAATATCTGAAGGTAAGGTGCAAAGAAAATGGAGTAAGGGTCTTTTCAGTGATCCCTTGTGATAAGACCGGATGCAGTGGTCACAAACAAAAGAGTCTTCCTGAAAAAGAGTCTTCCTGAACATAAGGAAAACTTTTTTCACTGTGGAGGTGGCCAAGCACTGGAAAAGGTTGACTCTAGAGGTTGCGGGATCTTCATCCTTTAACATTTACAAAAGCCTTCTGGACATGTGCCTTGGGAACCTGCTCTAGGTGACCCTGCTTGAATAGAAGGTTTGGACTGCATGAAATCATCAACTTCAACTTTTCTGGATGGCTGCCTGCTGAATCCTTATTATGCAGCAAGTTTTGGATGTCATACTTCCCATTCATTGTGTTGCTTTCTTCTGTCCTAAAGAGCTAATTTTCAAACTTAGTTTTCCTAATGCGGTATATATAACGGACTGTTTTCAAAATCTTTGTGGCTTCAATTGGGAATAAGCCAATAAAAAACAACTGAAGCCATTGATGTAGCAAGGGTAGATCTTACTATAGGGCAGACTGAATAATCAGTATACTAGATGAATAGCCACAAATACCAGATGCTTCCTACTGTTTTCAAGTACTACTCCCTGTTCAAGGAGCATACAACAAAATATACAGGCATATTTTCTTGCTTTCATTTGGAAAGTGGGAGATTAAATTCTTACAAGGTATGGAGTCCAGATAATGTTTGTTTTTTGTGTGAGACTGACATTCTTAATAAAAGTTAGCCAAAAATGATTTAAAGAAAAAGAAAAGGAATGATTTAATTCTTTTTTTAATAACTGAGGAGGAACCAAAAAGAAGATAAAAAACTGTTGTCAACCAAAATACATTTTAGTCAACAGATAATATAGCATTAGATTTTATAGGCTGGCAGGCACTTGACTATTAGTATTCTGTACTAAACCTAGTTTTGTATCAAATGTAATTCTTCAGAAGCATTTTCAGTGCACAATCCAACTATTAGTGTTATCGTGACTATGTTATCACAGATATTTGCATTTGAACTCGAAGCAAAAAGAATGTAAGAAGTCAAATAACTCCACTAAATGAAGAAACTATAACTGAAATAGTTTAAAGATATGCAATATTTTTTATTAATTTTACCTATGGTAATTTAATTAATAAAAAGTTGAATGTTGATTCAATGAATTCATGCTCTTCTCACTTTTAACAATAAATTCTAAATAATCTAGGTAAGAGATAGTAAAAAATTTAATCTTTTTATTCCGTTTCCAGAAGATTGTTGTCAATCTGGTATGAAGCTGTAATACATTTGAAGGTCATGCTTACATATTGCAGATTCTCTCTGATTACACAAACATAAGCCAAAAAATAAGTGCAGTGTTATGACTAAACTCAGATTTTCAACAAGGAAGCCTGGACTATGCTGCAGCAAATCAGATCTTAGAAAGCACACTTGCCCTAGGCTTTTCCACAATGTATAAATCCTCTGTCTTATACAATGCAAAGCTCAGCCTTCTGTGTTGAATATTATGTTCTTAAACTGTTTCACTTCTGAACACATTAAATTGCAAGTAATAAAGAGATCAAAACTGATTTTTTCCTAAAGCAATTCAAATGCAATTCTGCTTGTTAAGTACAGTTCAAATCTACTTCACTACATAGAAATAAAGAAACAAATATTCCTCAAGGTCTTAGTCTCAAAGTACTTTATACTCAACAAATACAGGATTTGCTCAGATTTTCATTGTAAATCAGGGTTCTCTTGCAATTTCCTTCCACTGTACTGCTTCCACTGTTATAAAACTATTGTCATGTCCCTACAAGGTACCTACAAGAGATGTACCATTGAAATAAAGCAGAGTTAGCAGGAATTTTTAAACCTAATCATAATAGTTACATTTTCAGAATCTCACACCTTTTATAATCCTGGCATGTGAAATGATTAATCTAAGGAGGAGGTGAAGGGGAGAACAAAACAAAATCAGACCAAACAAAAAACCCCACACCCCAATCAACGAGTTTTTCAGTACTTTATTACTTCCATTTCATTTGCCTCAGCAATGAGGCTATCTATGCACGTATCTTTTCCAGTCTGACTACTTTTAATAATTTGTCACCAGACAATGGTTTTACTTTTGCATTTCCGTCTTGCCAAAATACACATATTTGTGACTTCTTTCTAAATCTGATATTCTATTTGCTCATGAGGCAAGAAAGTGTCTGCACATGCCAACAGTATCATAGGGGAAAATTGTCAAGGGCCCTTTTATTCCACTTGCCATAAGAAAACAGTGCAATGATCCTAATCCTTAGTCTTTACTGGCTGCTGCTGCTGCTGACGACGACGACGATGGTTATTATTATTATTGTTATTATTTCCAAAACACATGAGTTTTTTTTAAGAAACCACTACATGTGCAATAACCTTTTTTTTTTCCTTGATATTTTATAATGACAGCTAGGTCAAGTTGGAACTGTAGTCCAGTATACATGATTTTTACCAGGTCAGGTACACATACTCTGTACTGACCTCACAATGCACGGTCTCAGGACCATGCTGTACCTGTCTGAGCCTGTACACATTTTAGCTTGCCTTAACAAGTGTCTAGTGCCCAGTGACCATTGCCAGATAACTGAAATTCCAATAGGTCATCAAGTTTACAAAAGTAACTGGTTGGTGCAGGCACAGTGCAGCACTGACTGTGAGCTAGTATTGCTACTTAGCACTGTGAAGAGTCCCACAGGCATGATAGAGAGCTAGTTCAGGTGCCTTACATGCTTTAAATTTGTCTTAGTTGTTCTTTGACCAGCTTTACTAACACGATGCCCATTTACAGTTTATTTCTTTCTTTTCAGTCTGAAGTTATCTCCAGCTCCAAGAGTATAATGCTATTCCAGTCATATCCCTATGTTTATTTTGTACCAGAATGCTTGTCTCTAAAAGGGATCAAGGAGAGGATCTTTTATAGAGCAAGCCTTTATTTAAGGCTGATATGGTTATCATTCATTTAAAGAGTGATGCTTCCTTGAGATATATTTAGGAGTGCACTCTCAAGCTCTCAGTAAAAAGAGAAAAAGCCTCATAAAATTTCCCCCACCCCTACCCCAGGGTAAACACTCACTTCTGAAACAAAATTTCAAAGATAGGTTAAAATACAGGAGTGAAGCAGAACATAATTACAGAACTTTATGTGGCAACAGGAACAGTATGACAGTATACAGAGGACTATAATGTCCTGGCTTTTCTGGGGCAGAAGTTTTTTTACTGTCCCTAATATTCCCTATTGATAATTTTTGGGAGGTTTTTGCTGGGACTAATAGGATAACACACTGATATTTACTTTTTTCAAAGTTTTGTGTTTTCTGTTTTTTGCCTGCACCTGTTGTTATAGTGTCTTTTGGTTTTTGCATGGTTTTTTGTTGTTGTTTGTTTGTTTGTTTGTTTGTTTGTTTTCCCATCTCTCTGCATATTGGCATACAGCCAGTGGCTGCTGTTTGTGAGCTGAGTAAAACTTTTATTGTTTTATTATCATTGTTCATATTCTTGTTGCAGTTCATTATCATTATTATTATTATTTCAGTTTGGTTTATTTTAATTATTAGGAACTCTTTAGCTCAATTGAAGTGTTCTTTTACTTTTGCTCTCCTGGTTCTCTCTCCTGTCCCAATGAGGAGGAGGGAGGATGAGAGAACAAACTATGTGGTGTTTAGCTGCCACAACAATCTGGCAAAACACCACAGCAAGAATAGTTGATGTTTAAGAAGTAACTTAATAACAGAAAGAAAAAATTAAGATAATTAGCCAATTCTAGGGGCAAACTAATGTTAAGTGAAAGGACAGAACGTGCTCCCTGTTGTTTCCCCCACTACCAATTCCAAAAGAAGAGCTACTGAACTTCAGCTATCTGAGCTCAAAAACTACTGTTGCCTACTGAAATTAGCCCAAGTAGGATTGAAAACCATCCCTTTTTACACCAGCTTGAAGGAATCAATCAAGTTGTACTTGTGAAATCTACGTATCACAAGAAATTGCAGTTGTACCACCTTTCTAACAGCACTGTTCAGTTACAGGTGTGAAGACAAGCTCATTCCTTGTTTTGTATGCAAATATTTTTGATGTTCGTCTAGACTTTGAAGAAAGATGTCAGGGGAAGCAAGGTCTGGCTGGTCACCATGGGGAGAGAGCCAAGAACCAAGGGTGAATACAAGACAGGCAGGGTAATACCCTGCCCTGATGAGGAGCCAGGGCATTGAGACAAGAAGACAGGGTCAGGATTAGGCCCAGAGACAGTGGCCAGGGACAGCCTTGTGCAGTGACAGCCTGGTAAGTCTGCTGGGGCAAAGTAGGTAGGTAGGTCTGAGAATAGGCCAGAAAACCATGCACATGGGTCCAGGTTGGGTCAAGATTGAAGCAGTG
>NW_010165875.1:0-5599 GCF_000695765.1 Mesitornis unicolor | reverse complement strand
CTGCTGAACAAGCTGCAGCATAGGTAATTAAATGCCTTCACTCATCCCACTGAACACCTTAACTCAGCCCCCTTAACTTGTAGAAAGGGTGCTGTGGTCAGGATCCTAACAGAATGAGTAAGAAGAACTGCCACGTGTCAGTCATTTCTAGTAAAAGCTGTAGCAATTTTGATTTCTCCTAGCTTTGGAGAAATCTCAAATCAGTGTTCTTTTAACTGGTTACAGATCCAGATTATTGTAAGGACTGAGTTTATTTATGGGATTTTCACTACTGAACTTGAAGAACATGTACAAAAACTAAGGAATACAATTTGTGCCTTTGGGTTATTAATACCTATTCCTGTTATTTTTAACCAATATCTCCTGCTGTCATCTTGAGAAATAGAGGTTTTTCCATGCTTATTCATTCAGCTGTATCCTAATTCTGCAAAAACTTATTGACATGTTCAGTTTCCCAGTGTAGAAAGTGATGTACTTGTATTTAATCTACAAAAGTTAATTTAAGATACAAAGCTAAAAGAACTAGACACTACTGCAAATATATGATTATAGAAAAAGTACATTTGATATTTGGACTTGTGTGTTTATTAGTTTTCATCCCTTTTAAATACTTTCTCTTCTGTCCCCTATTAACGTAACTTATGATTTCAGGAATATTTTGCTCTTTTTCTCCTTTTATTTCCTTCCTTGTTGAAAATTCCGTTTATGGCAAAAGTCAAAATTGAGACAGCATTGTGAAATATTGTTTTAATCTTATTTTAAGATTTTTGTCAGGGTCTTCATAATACTAAGAATTTGCAGCTGATTTTGAACATCAGATTTCATTTTTACTGTGTTGCTTATATTATAGGTTTGCATTTAATATTAAGAGTCTGTAAAAAACACCTATGTTATATACTTCTGTGAAATGAGACAGCCATCCTTAAAATACATGAAGATGTTACTCAGCATGTCCTGAGATTTTTTCCTCACAAAACTTATTTGAATATACTCTTGTAAAATTTTATGCCTTTTCTAAATCTTACCTAAACAAATGTGAGCTGTAGGTGACATGCCAATCTAGAACTAGTTTATGTGCTCTACTGTACTGCTAGATGAATGCTCTGTGGAACAGTATCATAATGTAAAGACGCAGAATACAAAGACAACTTACACTCTAGAAAGTATGGCTATAGGTTGTGGGTTGGAAAATATTGAGCACAGGTAGATTTAAGGCTATAAGGCTAAAGCACTACAGACTTGGAACAAGTTAGTAGCTGAGTAATTCCAGAAAACTGTAAATGACCACAGGATGCAAGTACAGAATCATATTCATTGTGTGATTAGTATCTTTCCAAAAGCAACACTTTTAGGTAATTTATTAAAGGACAGTCAAAGATAAAATGTCTGAGGAGTCTTCAGTGGCTGATACATGGGTAAAGCTGCAAGGAGAATTTATCACTGCTGATGTTTTACAAAGCTGATGCATTAACAAGTAGGATAGTCAGTAATAAGGGCTGTAAGTACAACACTTTCAACCAACAACAAAATCAATAGGGGAAAAAATGTTAAACTCTGACAGCAAAAAACTGATTTTGCAGCTTTCAGCCTCAAGAAGATCCATGTCTCTCTTAGGAGGCAAAACTGAAATTTATTCCCAGGCATTTTGGGAATGCTACCGTTCTATAAGCTTGCGATATATAAAAGAAACTCACTGCTGGGAAAAGCAGATAACCTGGGTTAAGGAAAGGTTATTTTTCTCCCGAATAGGTAAACAAATAATTTGCTAGAAGGACCAAAAGAGGGACATGGGAAAATCCAGAGGACTAGTATCATATTTAGTATTTATAGCAAAGCAGTATGCCAGCCAATCGCTGTAGGGAATTTACTATATCTTTGTCACTAATGCACATTGCTATGAATGAAAAGTATCTCAATAATGCAAATTTCACTCCAGGAAGAGAGGAGTTTTATTACACACAGTCCTGAAATCACAGACCAGTTTAAGACACTCATATTTCATTTGTATTTTCCACAGCTTTCTTGGATAACTGAGGAATGCCATCGATCCTTCCCAGCATGGAATGCCATGACAAATAGTATTAGCTCAGTGGGCATTTTTGATCTGTAAAGGACAAATTTTGATCCAAATTTCACTAATGATTTGTATTTTGGTCTCAGTATAAATATATATATACACCAGAACAAAGTAAGGAGTTTGCTTCCAAATATGAGTTTCGCTGCATTTATAAATCTATTTGATCTTTCATTTCATTCTTATCAGTGCTGCCCATCACATTCTGTACCAAACAAAATGGCAGAGTCCACTAAGTTTGCCTTTTTGTTTCAGTGAATTAGCTACAGGCATGTTCGTATTTAAGACTGGGAGGAAAAAAAAAAAAAACAAAAACAAAAAAACCCCAAATTCCTGTATACTGAGACCATGATTATTTATTACTTGTATTGGAATATTTAATCTTCACTGAGAGCAATTGTAATCTATGGAAATTTATTGCTACACATATTAAGAGCACTTTCTTGGTTAGAATTATGATGTGTTTTACTTATTCAAATCAGTTTTTGCTGATTTTATAATGAATCAGTTTCATATGTAAATATGTTTTTAATCTCTTGCTGCTCTTCTGAGGTCTGCAAGCAAACTAAATAGTCAATAAAGTTCTCTAGCTGTTTAGGATTTCATTTTTTTTTAATAGAATTCTTATTTCTCAGTTTCTTAAATTGGGAAAAACTTTTTTTTAAACAGAAAAATTTAGAAGTGACTAAAAAGGAGGTATGGGAAACAAAGAAAAAGGAGTAGGAAGTGGTTCAAGAAGGTGGAATTATAGTTAAAATGAAACTTGGCTGTCATACATGTTTGTGCATGTGGTCTTAAAATAGTGAGGGTATAGCTTGTTCTGTATGCAGTGTGAAAACTTATTTTCACTGGGAGAAAAATGGACAAGGGAAAATAAGGACCAGCAGTAATCAAAATGGAGTCTTGGGACATCAGTCCTGAAAGATCATCATTCCTGGCTTTGTTCACTCTTAGAAGACATTATGAAAATAAATATGTATCTAAACCTTCAAATTAGACTTGAATAGCCTAGAGATTATATTTACCTTGTGAGTGAAGAGGATTGAGTTGAAATAAGAAAAAGGAAGTACTCATTTATAAATTAAAAACATATCACATCTTCACAGAATCATTACAATTGGAAGACACCTCTAAGATTATCAAGTCCGACTGTCAATCTAACACCACCATTTCCACTAAACAATGCTAAAAGTGTCACATCCACGCACTTCTTGAACACCTCCAGGGATAGTGACTCTACCACCTCCCTGGACAGCCTGTTCTGGTGTTTGACCACTTTTTCAGTAAAGAAAATATTCCTAATATCCAATCTAAACCTCCACTGGTGCAACTTGAGGCTGTTTCCTCTTGTCCTGTCACTAGCTACATAGAAGAGACCAGCACCCACCTCTCTATAACCTCCTTTCAAGTATCTGTAGAGAGCAGCAAGGTCTCCTCTCAGTCTCCTTTTCTTCAAACTAAACAAGCCCTTCTCACCCAGCTGCTCCTCATACAGCTTGTTCTCCAGAACCTTCACCAGCTTTGTTGCCCTTCTCTGGACATGCTCCAGTGCTTTAATGTCCTTTGTATAGTGAGGAGCCCAAAACTGAACATTATACTCAAGGTGCAGCCTTACCAGTGCTGAGTACAGGGGAAGGATCACTTCCCTACTCCTGGTGGTCACACTATTTCTGATAGAAGCCAGGATGCTGTTGGCCTTCTTGGCTGCCTGAGTACACTGCTGGCTCATGTTCAGTCAGCTGTCAACCAGTATTCTCAGGTCCTTTTCTGCCTGGCAGCTTTCTATCCACGCTTTCCCAAGGCTGTAGCACTGCATGGGGT
Source organism: Mesitornis unicolor (assembly GCF_000695765.1). Classification (NCBI taxonomy): domain Eukaryota; kingdom Metazoa; phylum Chordata; class Aves; order Mesitornithiformes; family Mesitornithidae; genus Mesitornis; species Mesitornis unicolor. Next base: position 1,704 of record NW_010165875.1, on the reverse strand, counting down.
TGTTGTGACTGAATTGCAGGACCTAGCAACCTCATACAACTGGCCTCAGCCCATCAATCCAGCCTATCCAGGTCCCTCTGCAGAGCCTTCTTACCCTCAGGCAGATCAACATTCCCATCCAATTTGTTGTCATCTGCAAATTTACTGAGGGAGCACTCAATCTCCTCATCCAGATCATTGATAAAGATGTTAAACAGAACTGGCCTCAAAACTGAACCCTGGGGATCACTGCTTGTGACTGACTATGAACTGGATTTAGTTCCATTCACCACAACTCTGTACTCAACTTTCCAACCAGCGAAGTGTATGCCTGTCCAAGACAGATTTTCCAGAAGGATGCTGTCGGACATGATGTCAAAGGCCTTACTAAAGTCTGGGTAGACAACATCCACAGCCTTTCCCTCATCCATTAAGCTTGCACCTTGTTATAAAAGGAGATAAGCTTCATCAAGCAGGACCTGCTCATTCCTGAACCCATGCTGACTGGGCCTGATCACTTGGTTGTCCTGTGTGTGCATGTGCCGTGTGATGGCACTCAGGATCACTTGTTTCATGACCTTCCCTGGCACCGAGGTCCGACTGACAGGTCTGTAGTTCCCTGAGTCCTCTTTCCAACCATAGACCTGTGTATATCTAAGTGTGTAGCAGGTTGCTAACTACCTCTTCATGGATTATGGGGGCCTCACTGTGCCTCCCATCCCTGTCTTCCCGCTCAGAGGACTGGGTACCCAGAGTACTGCTTATTTTCCTACTAAAGACTGAGGCAAAGAAGGCATTAAGTACCTCAGCCTTTTCCTCATCCCTGGTCACTATGTTTCCAACTGCATCTACTAAAGGGTGGAGACTCTCCTTAGTCCTCCTTTTGTTGCTAATATAATTATAGAAACATTTTTTATTGTCTTTAACAGCACGAGCCAGATTAATTTCTAGCTGGGATTTGGCCCTTCAAATTTTCTCTCTGCACAGTCTCACAACAACATTGTAGACCTCCTGAGTTGCCTGCCTCTTCTTCCTAAGACCATAAAGTCTCTTCTTTCTTTTGAGCTCAAGCCAGACCTCCCTGTTTCAGCCAGGCTGGTCTTCTTCCCTGCCAGCTTGTTATCTAACACATGGAGACAGCCTGCTTTTGTGCCTTTAAGATTTTCTTCTTGTAGAATGTCCAGCCTTCCTGGACTCCTTTGTCTTTCAGAACTGCCTCTCAAGGAACTCTGCCAACCAAGTCCCTAAACAGGCTGAAGTCTGCCTGCCAGAATTTCAAAGTGGCAGTTCTGCTAGCCCCTATCCTTGCTTATTCAAGGACAGAAAACTCTATCATTTCATGGGCGCTATGCCGAAGACAGCCTCCAACCATCACATCCCCCACAAGACCTTCTCTGTTAGCTGCAGTCCCAGCAGGACACTTTCCCTTGTTGGTTCCTTCACCAGCTGTGTCTGGAAGTTATCTTCCACACACTCCAGGAACCTCCAGGACTGTTCCCTATCTGCTGTATTATATTTCCAGCAGATATCTGGGAAGTTGAAGTTCCCTACAAGTAGAATCATAGAATAGAATCACAGAATGTATTGAGTTGGAAGAGACATTTAAAGATTATCTAGTCCAACTCCCCTGCAGTAAGAAGGGACATTGTAAGTAAGTTGTTCAGAGCTCCATCAAGTCTGATCTTGAGTACCTTCAGGGATGGGACCTCCACCACCTCTCTGGGT
>NW_010165874.1:58621-82273 GCF_000695765.1 Mesitornis unicolor | reverse complement strand
GATTCTGTGATTCTGTGATTTAACAGATCTCAAAATGCCAGTTTTGCTGACCTCTAGGAACAGAAACTCACTGTGTCAAAAAACAGACTTAATTTAAAATATAAATTAACTATATATAAATTTTATCTCTGTATATATGAAATCATGTGCTGAATTTTGTAAATATACTCCTGTGCTGTACAAGAATTAACTGGAAGCTGCAGAGAAAGGGAACTGGACTGAAATGGGACAGGTCTGAGGTCTACTTCTTTGGCAATGTTTACCTGCATATGTTTTCATTAATGTCTTTATTTTTCTGTTTTTCCTTTTTTTTCTATCTTTGCCCATCATATCTCACTGGTAATTTAATTTGGGATTCATCTCACTTATCTTGCTACCTATAACATTGACATTTATATCTGAGCTAAACCCTCAGGCTTCCTCTCTAATCAATGGAGAAAGATGGGTTCTTTTAGTCTGCATTTCATTTGAGCTATTTTAGACACCATCTAAAGCTGATGAGATAAATTCTCTCCTAAATATGTTTATTTCTTTCAGTTCACTATGAGGGAATCCTGGGGTAACTATGATGGGTGGAAATATCTACATTTAATAGCATAAAATGAATGTCTTTGGAGCCAATGTAGTGCAGTATCAGCATGCAGCAAAAGAAAAAGGACTGTCTCTGGCAAAGGACAAACAGGAGTAGCATGAGGGGCAGCTTAATTTCATTCACAGCATGTGCAAGGGGCAGGAAAAGGGAGAGAGATATTCGTTTTTGGAGGACTGCTTTAAACAAATGTTGGTGCAGAAACCAGTGACATCAGAGGAACTGACTTCAGAAATGTTGCATCAGACCATACAACTGCACCGAGCAACGTGAGCTCAGTAACAAACCAAAGTCTACTCACAGGAAACATTCTCATTGTTTTTCCTGAAATCTTCCCCATTTAGGATCTGTTGTAATTCATCATCATTTGTTCTTGTGTGAGATAATTCATGTTCAAACACATTTGGTTGATGTGACATCCTCTACGCAGCTTTTATGGTGAAACTGTGTTTCTTTATTTTCTTATTAATTTTTTAAGACAGTCATTGAGGTACAAAGTTAATGGAGTTGGGCAATATTTGAGAGTACTCTGTCACTGGTGTGGAAAGTGCAATTGAGGAGGCATCACCTTCAGCAAGGCATTGGATGTGATGCACATCAGCCCCTGCTTAGCAGCTGAGGAAGGAGATTGCTCCAGGTCCAAGCGTCTGAAATCTGTTCAAACCATGTCCACTGGAGAGTGGTTTTGGGCACAGGGTCTGCTGTGTTCTGCCATCAGCCTTAGTCTCAGTGGTCTCATTTCTGTGGCGGTGCTTTTAAAGATGCTGTGCGTGAGAAAAAAAAACTACATGTGAGTGGCATAAATTTGGATCAGCTATATTTTTCATGTATAGAGGCAGTGATGACTTCCTGAAAAGCTATTCACTGCAGCACATGAAATGAAAGAAAGAAACTAGACCACGAGGTGCTGTAGGCTATATAGTCCGGCCTAGGTTTCTGCTTTCCTTCCTCACGTCCCTTGCTTCCTCTCAAGAAGAAATTAGAGGGCAGATTGACAGCACGGCTACCTGGAGGATTTAATTCTAGACACATTAAAGGCTTTCGGTGGCTGTATGTGGTGATAGAGTCTATATCCCCGGGCTACGTGTTCCACCTGTGCTCCACAGGCAGTGAGCAGATTGGGGACTCAGTAAAAATAGCTAAAATGCTGGGAAGGTGCATGTGCTCCATCTTCCTGATGGTATTCCTTCTCTTTTCCTAGGAGAATTAAATGGAGCTACATGTTTTAAGACATTTTTGGTAATCTAAAATTAAGCAGTTCAAAGATTAAAGCACTCTAAACAAGGAGGAGACTGAAAAGTGCTGGGGAAAAAAAAGGTGCAAACAGCTGATTGCATCTCATCTTCCCTATTAACATAGCATCAAATATACTGTGTTCCATTTAAGCCCAAATTTTCATTAAAAAGAAGGAACCTAGAGTCATAGACCAGATAGGACACCCAGCCTGTCCAGATGCCATTCCGCTTCATATCTGTTCAGCTCATATGCACAGGCCAAATCAGATGCAGCCATAAAGAGTAAGATTGCATGTGTGAAAGCAGGATGGTTAAAACACTCATCAAGGAGAGAAAGAGCCAGCTTTGGACTTTCTGTACCAAGGAAAATCTCCTCAGTGATTTCAAGAATGTTGCACAAATAATTTTATTTATAAGGTTTTATTTTCTCTGCATTGAATGAGCCACCTGACACTACAGGTGTCCTGTGACTCAGACTGGCAAAAGGTTATTCATTCATAAGCTCAGGATTTTTATGCACTAATTTCCCTGCTCTGTGTTTTAATGTTCTGATTCCAGGCATGTTTCTGATTATACCTGGTCTGGTAACCAGAAGGGCCTTGGAAAAGAGGGGAGAAAGGCTAAAAACTGAGTCCTTCTAGATATGAGAGAGCCTCCTTTCTATTCGTGAGAGGAACTTTAATTACGTGATGATTGTTATGAGGAAAAGGGAGATGTTCTTATTGTATTGAGGAAGGAAGGGGAGAAGTCCTTTCACGAAGTATGGGGTAAAAAGCATCCCATTCTAACTAATAGAGATTAATGCAATTCATTAAAACATAAGGTCTGGAAGACTCCAGGGGTCTATTACTAATTTTACCATTAGCTGGCAATAAACAACACCACTTTCACTGTTCTAGTTTTCTCATTTTAAAATAAGTATTATGAAACTTTCTGCATGGAGACTGCTTAATTAATTGGCATTTGTAGAGCAATTGCAGATCCTCGGAGGAAAACGGCGGGAGGAGAGCTGAGCCTTGTGGCAACAAATAGCTAGCAAAACTCAAGCTGATTTCCAAAGAACTCTGTGCTGATGGAAAGAAAAGGCCACACTGAAGTAGTGTGACCATTGTCACAGCTTTCTCTCCCTCCTATCTCTGCCCTTTAATGCTTCTTGTAGTAAAATAGACCAAAGATGCAAATAAAGCTGGGGAAGCTGGCGAGTATTGGGTGAAGGAGACAATTGAAAGTTTTTTTCACAAGGTCAAGGGACTAGATTTAGAAGAAGGAAAAAAATCAATTAATGAAGGTAGAAAAGGAAATAAAAAAGCTGTGAATTGAATTTAACATAGCCTTGTGCTGTGCCTATGCTCTGGATTTCAGCAGGCAACCAATATATGTGTATAGGTATCAGCGAAATTAGAGATTCCTAAGCAGGGGAAACAGGACAGGGGGAGGGAAGCTAAGACTGACTCCCTATTTCTCCAGGATCATGTGCCTTTCTATTTTATCACAAGGGGAAGCTTCTGAAAAGCGAGAGATATAAAAAAGTTGCACTGTTTCATCCAATCTGTGAATCATTGATTCCCTTTTTCCATGTAACAGGGATGTTCCAGCTGTTTTAGGTAGCAGCAAGAGGAAAAGTCTGGTGTAACAGTGAAGACAGAGAGTGCACCATCTTATTAGCTTCTTGTTTGCTTGGCTTTATGAGACAGACTCTCTTCTGTCTTTAGCTAAGCTGCAACAACACAGTTTCTTCTTTATCAAATGAGCTGTGACACAAGATGCAGCTGGTCAGCACGGCAAGAAATTTGCTAAATGGCTGATCTGATGGCTCACAGAGTCACAGAATATTAGGAGTTGGAAGGGACCTCGAAAGATCATCCAGTCCAACCCCCCTGCCAGAGCAGGATCACTTAGACCAGGTCACACAGGAATGCAGCCAGACGGATTTTGAATGACTCCAGAGAAGGAAACTCCACAACCTCTCTGGGCAGCCTGGTCCAGTGCTCTGTCACCCACATAGTAAAGAAGTCTTTCCTTATGTTCGCACAGAACCTCCTATGCTTCAGCTTGTACTCATTGCCCCTTGTCCTGGATAGTCAAGGAGGCTGCAGAACTGTGCTGGAAAGCAGGTGGGAGATGGCTTTTTCTGCAGTGCAACATAAAGTGGGACAAAATTCTGAGAAACTCCGTCTCCATTCATGAGTTGCCCAAGATATCCCCGAGCAGTGAAGAGCAGCACTCCGCTGCCCACAAGGCAATACTTAGGAATCTACGTTGAGCTCTAGCAGCACCCTCTTTCCTTCTGAGCCCTTGAGGAAGCCTGCACTGCCAACTGAACAGATGTTTTTCCTGGAGCTGCCAGATCTACAGCAGGTAGAACTGTGACATGCAGTTCAGAAAACTGAGTGTAGACACCTTTCTGACCTGAAAATCTGCTCATCTGTGATAGGGAAGCCAGCTCTGATGGACTGCTTTCCTTAAAAAGCATTCTCTAACCCTGTTTTGGGGAAAAATAGGCAGAACTGGACTAGCAGAAAATGTGAAATTGATTGGGAAGAAGCAAACCATGGTTTTCTCCTGCTGCAGAAACAGCTGTTCTTGCTCAGTGCTGCAGAGTAATCCTCTTCCTCCCACTCTCTAGGAAGGCAGGATCAGGAGCAGTGAACACCCCTGGCATCTCTGCCAGGGATGAAGAAACCAAGAGGAGTAACAATAAATCTGCATCCCCTCATCACTGCAGCTTCTTGTCTCTGTTCATTAAGCATGTTGGGTGTGGTATCAGATAAGAAGCTGCTAATTTGCCTTTTAAGGTTAAACATAGTCTTGGGGGATACGGGACACGTTCTTTGCCCCTCTAAGCTTCACAGGCCCCATTGTTTTAAGGGTTAGTAATTACAGCAGCCCTTTCTTGACTCCATGGCAGTGCAGACTGTTGTGATACCCTGCTCACAGCTCCAGCACCCTCCTCTCCTCCAGCTGTGACATCCAGATGCCTTTCCCACACAAGCTGTTCACTTTGGCCTACCTTGACCCCAGCTTCTCAAACTGTCTTTGTACTCCTATATTCCAGCTTCTCTCATCATTGTCATCTCCCCGCTCAGGTTTTGTTCTCCCTGTAAACCTCCAGTCATTTCTCCTGACAGAAAATCACAACATTGACTTGTTTATGCAGCTATCATTCCTTTTCTCATCTTTCCGTATCTTTCTATACTACTTGAATCAGAGGTTTCTTGTAGCAAGGACTATCTGGTCATCTGTGCTGAGCATGGCAGGGATGTATCCACTTTCACCTCTTCTCACTTTTGCAATAAAACTTATTCATTCTTCAGTGAGATATTTGGGCAAGGAAGTGTTGGAGCCTACAGCAACAAGATCTTCTTATATACATGGATACTTTGAGGAGCAGATTCCAGAGTCGAAGCCAAACTTCTTTTTCTTCAGATTGCCTTCATCTAGTTTAAATGCAGCACATTTACATGTCATTCTTCATGGTAAAAGCATTTGTAGCATTTATGCAGAGGCCTGTCTTTTATGCCAATATATCTCTGAAATAGTCCGACTAATATCAACCGAGTTAAAATTTAAAAGAACTAGATAAAGGACTGTGTGTGCAAAAATACTTTACCACGACTTTGCAGTTGGATATTTACAGTTCTCTGGAAACCTCATCTGAACTTGGCAACAGCCAAAAAAGCAAATAAAATGTTAGGACACATCAGAAAAGTAATGAAGAAAGAATCAGAACAGATCATTATGCCACTGCATAAATCTATGGCTTGTCCACATCCTGAATACCAATGAGCCCATCTTGAAAAGGAGGTGTTTATACCTTGAAACAGTAGGCATGAGGATGACTAGAAACAGCAAAAAATGTTACGCAAGGAGAATGAAAAACAGTGAAGCTGTGTCAGCTTGACAAAGAAATGGCTGAAAGAAAAATATGATAATCTGCAATCATGAGTGCTGTGGGGAAGTCGAATTGAAAATATTTTCATTATTTTTTATTTCAAAACAATAAAGGAGAACCTAATAAAGTAACAGTGAATGCTTTTTCACCTAACGCCTAATAAAACCATGGGTCTTATTGCTGGAGAATAATTAGAATGCCAAAAAATGGATCTAAAAGGGTTAAAATTATTCGGTGTGTTTACATGAGAAAAATCTACCAAGGAGAGGAATCAACTATGTGCTTCCTCTAACTAAGAAAGTCCCTGAAAAAAATCAGGCATCTGGAAGCTAGGAGTGCTGGATCATCTACTCTGCCTCTGTTCACTAAGTGCCTGCTACTGAGCATTATGAGAAACACAGGATTGTTCTAGATGCATTTTGGTCTTGCCAAATGTTGTTTTGCTTATGTTTCTGTGGCCTTATTTCTTCAACTATGAAGAGGAAGTTGTATTCCAAGAAGCAAATAAAGAGACTGACATTTCCCCAATTAAAATAGAAGCAAACTTTAGACAATTAATTTCAGCTGAAAAATTAAGTCTCAAGTCTTCCTCTTTAATATTTAAAATTTAATGCTACAGCATTGTGTTTGTGGGGGAATATGGCTAAGGTATGTAGTATTTCAATATTAATATGTGATTTTTCATGTTAGAAGGAAAGAAATCCAAAGTACTTCCAGAATTTTGAATAACTAATAGATATTTCTCTTACATATGCATCTTTCTATACATCCTGACTCTGTTCCTCCTTCTACAAGCCCATACCACAAAGACTGAAAGGATTCATTTGAGAGGGCTCAGTCAGATGCTACTCTAACCCTGCTATGTCAAGAGACAGAGAGAATCCTTTACAACAGGGAGGAAGGGAAAGACTGAATTACTTCATGGATGAATGCCACAGAAGGAGATTCGATTGCGGTGTAACATGCCTTGTTCCAACACTAAAGCTCTTCCAGAGCAGCTGTTCTGTCCCTATACAACCCTCAGCACTGTCAATGTCTGAGTGATTTCCACCAGAACACCGAGACCAACATCTGCCCCATGAGGTTTGTTTGTTCATTCATCTTCCACCAGGGGGAAACCTGTCTGTGCAATGTCATGTTTTGTTAGGAGGAAATTGGCCTAGGGTTTTCTATAGGTGCAGAAGACTTTTTTTTTAGGTCACCTCACATGGCATCTAAGATGAAGTCGGGCATCTATGATGGCATATGAGGAGCAATGAACAATCCAGACAACCTGCTCAGCAGAACTGTCAGACCCAGCAGGTGGATAAAGATCTTCTTGTGCATCCTTTCAAAGCCTTCCTTCACCTCTCCCTTAATTCTACACAAAAATTGAGCACGTCCTTTAGAAGGACTAGTTGGCAAAGCAATGCAAGTGTACATGCAAAGCATCTGCATCAGTTTGGTGAACTAGATGCCACATTCTGTCCCTGACACAGAGATGGGCTGAAGGTGTTTGGTTTAGGCCATGTATCTAGCTTAAAGCTTAAGGCTTTATGCTGCTGCTTGTTTCCAGACATTTCACTTCTTTGAGATGCAGCATGCAGGTGATAATGGGAAAATCCCTTGCCTCTGACTTAAGTCAGGAAATAGAAAAGCTTGGAGCCAAGGGGAAGGGAGATAAGTGGGAGATCTGACATAGATGTAGTAAAGGGAGTGGGAAGTGTTTGATTTTCTTTTCTTAGAGTCTTTTTCTTAAGATAAGACAGTAGCTAAGCTGCTAAATTTAAATTCTGAGGGGGACTCTGAATTTCAGGATCTTCATCAGTGCATTGCTTTGGATCTAAAATAGGCTGCGGGTGTGGGTGTTTCTTTCCTATTTTAAGTTAGCAAATTCTTCAAGGCCTTCCCCATTCTGCCTTAAAAAAATATCTGATCATTTCTTAGCTGTGCAAAACTCACTGGAATTTACCAACTTCAGAGCCTTGTAACCTGCCAGGAAGTTTTGGCTATTATCTTCCTACAGATTTTGGTCTGGGGCCACCACATGTTAAGGGCTTTGTTTATGGTGCTGCCATTTGGGACATATTCAACCTTCTGATAGCAGGTGTCAGTAGGAGGCTTGTGATTTCTTCTATCCACTGATCTGGTAACTCTGGGTAACAGATGTCTGAATTGCTGTCTTGAACTAAAACACTCTAACAACTGTGGTAAGGATAGGCTTATCTATAGCAGGTGGTCTGAGCATGGACCTAACCAGGGTCATGTCAATATAAATAGGAAATACTGTGATTAGTTTTGGCCTTGGGGCTGATACTTAGATGGGAAAATGAGCATTAGGCCATAATTCTACTCCTTCTGCAGTTCTAAATATCTCACTCCTTCCCAATGGAGAGAAGATGGAGTGCTCCTAGAGGGGAAGGCTGGTTGTGTTGTCTGCTTTCCATGTAGCATCTGTCTCTGAATTACTTGAGTAGCTGGCCGCAGGATGTATGAGACAAGAGATTATGTTTATGCGTACTGGGTAGTGAAGGGGAAAAGAGACTGGTCAGCCTGCTTGGCTTCACTGATGAAAATAAGTACTGAAGTAACTTCTTTGAGATGAACAACATGGTGCTACAGCAATGGCTATACCTCTGCTCCCATTTTTTCAGGAGCTGCTTCATCACCATGGTTGAAAAGGGATCATTACTGAAGCATATGCCAGTCAGTGCATAGATGATCTCATGCCTTCTGATTTTTCTCTTCAGAAGACAATGCCTTTTATTATCAAGCCAGTAAACCACAATGGGGTCATAGAAGTCTATTGCTGAAATCTTGCATAGCTTATGGCTTGGTAGCAGGACCATCTATTGTGTTCATGCTCATTAACTCCATATACTGAGCACCTTCATGAATGGATAGGGGCAGCTATTTCTGCCATGCTGTGGTCTGTTTACAGGAGTAAATGACTTGGATAGATTACATCTTTTATTTCTGTGATCAAAAGCAATGGCCCACGAAACAGAATAATGGCCTTTACCCTTTCTGCTTGGAAATATATCCACATTTGAATAATAGAAGTGAAAAAAACCTTTTTTTTTTAAATTTCATGATCAGTAACTGAAAAATTAAACAAAGCCTCACACATCTGGAGTTGAACTGAGTGCCTCGTGAACTCACTCTAGCATTTTTGGGTGTAGATGAACCACAGGATCTGCACCTCTCTGACATTAGCCCTTGAACTCTCTTGAGAAGAATAACATAAGTGTTTTACCAGGTGCTCTGGTACCTGAAGGCTGCAGGAAATGTGCACAGGAAGCTGTTCTGCTTCTGGTTCTGCAATCCCATCGCTCTGCCTGGTTTCAGTGCAATTTGCTGCATTAGTAGGCACAGAGAACACTCTGTTACTGAAACAATTACCACGTGAATGCAAGCACAGCCTGAGCTGTGTTCCAACAAGACATAGCTGTAAGATAGGCAGATCTACAGTACACAAAACACTTCTTCCTTAAAGTAGGAGCACTGATTTCCTCACGTATCTTAGGCCCTCTTCCAGCTGCTACCATGAATTCCTGCTCTTTTCATGTCACTGCTGTCAGCACTGTGATGACAAAACCACTGTCTGCATTGTAGACTATTTGCCCTTCCTTGGTACCCTACGGTGAGGGGGAAGATGCCTTTTCTCTGCCCTTGCCATCCTCCTGGGTAAAAGTAAGAGGTAAAAAGTTGCTCCATAGACACCTCCACTGTATTACTATTCCCTTTCTTTTTATGTCTTGACCCTGATCCACTTTTAGGATGGGTAGTAGATCTCTCTCTTTGAGGAAACCTTCCCAGTCTGTCATGCTTTGTGAGCAGAGCCCTTCTAATTACATTTCTCACAGGACAACCATCCTGAAGGAGTTGCATAATCCTCCCTTGCACTGTCCTGCTGATGAGCTGAAAATTGACACTATGTAAAAATAGTTGAAGCTTGGCCTCCTTTCTTCTTTTGAGACTCTTTTAGAGAGCTGCTTTCTTCAGAGCATCACTTACAGATACAGTTATTCACATGTGATGTGACTACCTTTAAATTCTGTTTTATTCATCTCTCTCGCTTTTTTCCTTTGCATGCTTGTTATATTATCTCTCTTTTAGTGTATAGAAAAGCCTGAGTGGCTGCAAGGAAAAGGAGTCTTCATTTGCGTAAGGTTCCTTCATTCAAAATAAGCTTCTAATTACTGTAGTTTTAACTTTTTAGTAAAAAAATTAAGAGCTTTGTAGAGGACTGAGTCAGGAAAGTAGGATTTGTCTTAATCACAGCCTTAAATGTACCTTAAATCCTGTTCAGAATTGTGATGGAGTCAAATAAAGATTGCTTTCCATTCTTGAATCTGAGTCTAAATGCAAGTCTGTGATGCTCAGTAGACTAAAGAGGAAGAAAAAGTTAAATAGCAGAGGTAAAATATCAAGGAGGAACTGAAGGAACAGATAGAGTGTTTGACTGGTACTTAGCACAGTGAAAACATTTCCTCCAGTCCAGACTTCTTGGAGTGATCATTTGGAACAAATATAAAAAATGTTCTGCAAACTGATCAGTTTCCAGTAGGAAATCTGATTGGTCACAACTGATAATAATGAAAATGTAAATCACATTCTAATTTTATTCGTACAAATGCAAATTTCATTCATACAGTCTGAGTAAGCTGATTTTTTTTCATTCCTTTTGAATGCTCGCACTTTATAGAATGATAAAGATTATAGAAGCATCTGGATAAGATAGTCAACTAACTAAATCTGTGACAGAAGTCAGAAATGCATTTGTGGAAGATTTTGTACAAGTGCAGAGGATGAGAGTCTTTGCCCTGACATGAAATCAACCTCCAAGTAAATGGATAAGACAAAGCAGTAAGTGGAGAATAAGTAAATTGCAACCTTTATTTCTTACAAATTATGAATTGGAAGAGAGACCATTGACTCAGATAAACAGTTGAGCCACAGTAGTCCAGCAAATTCTCTTGAATCAGCTGAGTCACCGTAATTTATTCCTCTGTTCATGGCAGAAGATGCTAAGTTGGCAGATTTGCCATTGGTTAGCCATATGCATGGGGACAGTTATCACACCTCAGCAAAAAAGTCTGCTGATAGCACCTAAGAACAATGTTGAGATCAGGTCTGGCAAGGAGGAGATCAGGAATGAATAAAACCTGGTCAGCTGAAAGTAGTAAAGAATGAGAACATCCATCTGTTTTCCTAGAAGTCTTAACATGACACTGAGATGAAATACGAATGGAAAGACTCTTTACTGTCTGAGATACCAGGATGGTCTATGGTAGCATCTGGTTTGTGTTGTAGAGGGAGAATGATCTGGTTTGTAGCACATCTCCTGAGCCTGAGACAGGCCATGACCCTCACTTGCAATATGAGACCTGTGCTCTTGTTTCTTGCTTGTTTTTTTCTTATTTGCCCTTTCCCACTCTTCCCTTTATCCTGTATCTTCTTTTCTTGCCAATTACTGACTGTGTTTTGCAGGAGACCATGTCCCAAAATCAAACAGTGTCCAGTGACTTACACAATCAGGTACATTTTCAAAACTTCTTAAAGGGAATCAGAGCTAAGCTGTTGATTGATTTTATGCTGAAATAATTGCTAAAATATATTGTGTTCAGACCATTGAAGATAGTTTGGTGTGGTTGTTCTCCTCTGCAGTGGAGTGGGATGGAGGCAAAATATTGCACCTTCTCTTCTTCTTCTCTGTGACTGTTTCATATTTTGCTTTCAGGAAACTAGGATGACTCTGAGCTCAAGCAAACATGAAGGATCCAGCCTGTTTTAACTAACTTTATCTTTCCTCAAGGGTCAGTTTGGGCAATGTCACGCCAGTTAGAAGGGAGAAGTAGTGTCAGTTTAAGAGCCATACTTTAATGTTTTACATTTCAAACATTTTTTTCTTGATTTTTCTCTGCCTCTCTTTTTAGTAAAGAATTAGATTTTTTTTTAAAATGGTAATTATTTACTAAAGGATTAAAAAAACTTTTACAAATAACCATAACTCCAAGCCATTTATTTGCTCAACATTAATGTAGCAAAGATGGAAAACAGTACTTTGGGTGGAAGTTTGAATTGTGCAGACCTTCAGATTCCTTCAACTGCAGTTGGATGCTTCTGTTGATTATATGGGAATACAAAAATACAGACATATTTGAGATAACACTCAGTTGGATGAGTAGTTATCTATGTGTTATACATGGCTGACATACAGTGTGTGTGGGTAAGGGTGCACTGTCCATGCAGAAATAACAGGCATGTCTGCTCCTATTTGTCCTTAACCTTCCTGAAGTTTGTATTTCATCTTTACATTTTCACAAATCTTTTCTGTGTCTTTCAGAGGGAGGTATTTCTCCTCTCATCAGCCATGTGATCCTTCAAGTCGTCTCTTCAATGTTGAGAATAGAAAATGAGGGATTTATTTCTCTACTGAAGGAAAATTGTGAGTGCTATGTCTCTATGCTCCTTGAAGCAGTAGCCATAGGAATGTCATGAGAATGCATTCATGCCCACCCTCCTCTGTCTTTTGTGATGAGCTGAAGAATAAGGGAGGTTTATTGATGGGAAAACAGTTTGGAGGAAGAGATAGGAACAAGATTGATCTGATATGGATGATACTACAGGAACTTTAGCAAAGGAGCAGGAGCAGAAAGAATACAGAAATGAAAGAGAGAGCGAACTTCTTAAAGATCATATTTCACAGTTCTTTATGGCCGTCTGCTCCCTGTTCTCTATGTACTGGGGAAGAAAAAATAGAAAAACTGCAAGTACAGTGATAAATACTTCTCTGTGGTGCAAATGACTTCATAAAAACTCAACTTTCACTCGTGTTTTATCATCCTTTCACCAGGCACCCGTGGTGTGCTATTTATAGCCGTGTAATCCACAGCAGCCTGTCAATTATCCTATAGGGCATTTCCTGACTGTTGGTTGGAGGGCGACGGAATATCCCAGCTGAATGGCAGCATTTGCCGTAACATTATGGCACACTTGCAAATGCGATTTCATTGCAGGCTGCCTACGGCTGGGATAGAAATATTAAGATTAAAGGGCACCAACAGCTTTTCTGCCTTCCTGCTTTGTGCCAAAACATGGCTAAAATGAGTGAAGGAAAAAAAAGCTCAACTCTGTTAATGAACATTTGCTTCAGTCACACTTTTGTTGTTCTTTTTTGCTGGGAATATGATAATATTGTGAGACATAGCCAGGATATAATGCTGAGGAGATATGAGGTTTTTCAGCTTTCAAAGCATTACTGGCTCTGGTCTGACTAATTCAGAACATAAATAGATTAAAGTGTGTTTTCTTTTGCCCCCTCGGTGTGTATATGTAATTTTTAAGATGTATCTGTATCTTATATCTTTGTATCTGTATCTTTATCTTTGTATGACAATGTAAGGATTAGCAAGCATTCCATGACACTCATGCAACATAGACTTAGACCTGAAAAGTGGAGGGAATCTTTACCTTGCTTACTGTCTCTAGTGAACCCTTGACTTCTACCAAGTTTTGCCTGTGTTAAGCTCCAAGTACTTAGTTTTAATTTACTTCTTGCTACAGAGAACCTTAAAGGAAGACCTTCTTCATCTGGAGAAACAGAGTCCGGGAATCCATCATCAGTGAAGAGCGCAGTCCCTGGTCGAGCACTCATTGCTAAATGTTCACACCTGACCTCCTACCTGCTTTTCACCTGGTATTGTATCAGCTAGTTTTCTCCTTTTTTCGGAAGCATGTACTCACACTGCATTGATTCCCACCAACTTGATCATCTGGATTTCACTATTTCTTATAAAATGGAGAAATTAAAACTATGCTGTAGCATTCTGATCTTGGTTTTACCAATGACATCTGAACAAATACCTTTTCCTTCCTAGCCTTCCTTTTAGCTCCGTGTTCACCCATTCAGAACATTTAAATAGTTTAGTAGTCTGTATATCTGCAGTGCAGATCTTGCTCCTGGAAGTAACTTGTGACAGTCCAAAAAAAACCCCAAAATGGTTAAAAATAGTAATCAAGATCCCTTCTTTTGCCTGCTTTGCAATGGTGATTTACAAATTTGCCTATTCTCATTGAGTTTATCCGCAGCGTATCTATACTCACTCAACAAATGTGTCATACCTATCTCATAAAAAAGACAACTAATCTCTTCATTTAATGATTTCACTTTAACAGCTACTTTTTGAGATTGGGTTGTTGTCTAATCCATTTAAACTGGAATTTTTAATATTGTACAGCTCTAATATTTTCATCAGATTGTTCAGTGCTAAGTCAAAAGCCTTGCAGAAATCTAGGCACATTATATCTCTACTGACTCCTTTATCAGCTGAACTTGTAGTGTCCTGAAGGATGTAATCAGGCTTATGTGATATGATTTATTTTTCAAGAGATGCTGTTGAGAGGCAGTACTTATATCCCTGTTCCTTACTTCTCTCTAAGATAAATGAATGCTCAGTCAGGTTTTCCATTAATTTATTGGGGGTTATAAAAGGCTTTTTGTTATTCAGGTTATTCCTGCTCTCTTTCTGAATATTAGGATGTTAATGTTTCACCATCCTTCCAGACTGTGCCGGTACCAGGTATACTGAAAATAAATAGCAACTGTCCAAAATGCCCTAAGCCAACTTTTTTACTTCTGATGCAAGCTATATGGGTTTGCTAAAAATTTTTCTTTCTTACAGTTATGGAGAGTTATCCTGCTGAGTTACTTATGGACTGGAAAATACTTTATCATGCTAAAGTGATAAGTGTAGATCACACTGCTTCTTTCAAAATACAGAATAGAATAAGTTTTTTTAACACATCTGGCTTCTCTGTATCATTGAGTATTTTACTGTTTCCCTAATGTTGTTAGTGTTTCTTTTTTTCCCAATACATTTGAATATTTTATTTGCCCCTGCAAGCCATTCTTTTTACCTAAAGATTTTTTTTTTCAATTTTTTGCATTTGGGAAACAACACAAATTAATTATTGTCCCTTTCCTTTATATGTGTATGTGTCAAGTAGACAGATAGAGAGCTTATAGTACCAGTACTTCGATTTCTGTTTCTATTTCTATCTAACTCACTTGCAGTAATAAATACAACTGTTCCCTTTACTGTGCTCTAAAACCAGCATTGGTCAAAGGTGCTTTTCAGAATTGTGGTACCAGTCCTTTTTGGGTGCCAGAAGACCTCTTTTAATTTTCTCCTGACTTTCATTCACATTTTCTTCCTAGACATCCCAGCTGATAGGCAGTTTGCAGGTTATTGTAACAGCATTCCGTAATTTCTAGTCATACAGTTTAAGGAGGCTCACTGTTGTGTTCCTGGTTTGTTGCTGTTAGGCACCTTTGGTCCACCTGGAATATTGATTTGTACATGTCACTGGTCTACTGCAACATGAGGGAAAATGAATTTGCATCAGCTCCCACCAAATGTGATGTTCTTACTCAGGCCCAGACTCCTGGCACTGGTACCGATGCTGCTGAAATATTTCCTTAAAAATCTTTGATACTTTTGTTCAATTCACTTCTGGGTGGGGTCTGACTATTTAAAATCTTTTGTTTTAAATGGATGCTGCCTCCCTGTCTGCTCCAGTCAATTGTCAGCCAAACATCAACCCTTCCTGCCTCTGAAATCCAGTCTCTTTTAGTTGCCCTTCTCTCTTTTGGAGAAATAATGCCTGGCCATGTATCACAGTTCATTGCTTTGCCTCCAGAATTTCCTGGTATCATTAGTTTTCAAAACAAGGAAGACGCCAAAGCTACCATCTGAATTTCCCCTGCTCCCTGACAAGATCCCAAAAGTCTTCTGTAACCCTGGAGTTCCTCAAGATACCATGGCCCCATCTTTCATCGATTCCTCCTCTGTAATGTAAAACCTCTCAGCAACACAGCAAGGGCCTCCTCCAGGTCACTGATAAAGGTGTCCAATGCCCAGGTCCCCAGACAGACTCCTGGAGTGCCACACTTGTCACTGGTCAGAGCTGGACCATTAACCACTGCCCTCTGAGCCCAACGTATCTTACCTGGTTGTCCACCCATCCAGACCATAATGTCTCAGTATGGGAATACTGTGGGTTGCAGTGTTGAAAGCCTTGCAAACCTAAGGCAAATGGCATTCACTGCTTCTCCTTTGTCCACAAAACTAGTAATTTTATCGCAGAGGGCACTCAGGTTGTTCAGGCACAATTTAACTTTGGTAAATCTGTGTTGATGGTTCCTGATCACCTTCTCCTCCATTGTGCACTCAGAAATGTGTTTGAAGAGGGCTTGATTTATGATTTGCCCAGGAATTGATTTCCTACCCAAAAACCTCCTGGGTGCTGCATTTCACCTGGACTTCAGCTGTTTCTCTTCTGCCATGCTTTTCCCAGCAACACTTCCTTTTTCCCATCTACCTTCAAATTTAATAACTCAGTTAAATAAAATAAAATCTTACCCAACATATTTTAGATTAGATATCTGGGGCTGTTTTCTTCCCACCTTTAATACACTTGGCTGTACTTCTCAAAGGAGTATATTCATGATGGCTCCTGCGAGTTTTTGCTACTCCAAAGCCAAATGTGTTAAAAGCAACTAGAAGTTAATGCAGGTAAATCTAATAAAATTAAGACAAAGAAACAAAGAAAAAAGAAATAAAAAAGAGAGGCAAATTTCAAATAAAATCTTACCCAACATATTTTAGATTAGACATCTGGGGCTGTTTTCTTCCCACCTTTAATACACTTGGCTGTACTTCTCAAAGGAGTATATTCATGATGGCTCCTGCGAGTTTTTGCTACTCCAAAGCCAAATGTGTTAAAAGCAACTAGAAGTTAATGCAGGTAAATCTAATAAGGAGGAAAGAGGTAAAAGTAAGACAAAGAAACAAAGAAAAAAAGAAATAAAAAAGAGAAGCAAATTTCTTCAAACAGGATAAAAATGGTTCTAAAGATATGTCCAGTGCACAGCAGAAATGTGGCACTTGGCGTACTCAGTAACTTCAATTTAAAATATACTTTTGTAAATAAATTATCTACTTCAAACTTTTTTCTGCTTCTGCCTGTTTTCATTTTTTATTTATTTCCATCTCTTTCACAGCATATTTTTTACATGTGAAAACTTAACTGATTTTTTTTAATTTTTTTTAAACTTTATTTCACCTTAACTAGAGTTCTTCAACTCTCAGAAGAGGCAAGTTTTATTAGCTCTTCTCTATATTCAGTACTTGGGCAGGTTATAATTGCATCCCAAATTCTTTATCTTCTGGTACCCATTAGTCTTTCAGGATTGCCTCCAAATCTGGTTGCACACAGCAGCCAGAGCACTGCAAATACCTTCCAGATGGGGGATAGTAGATACTACAGCTTCTTCAAGTTAAATACCTCACAGTCAGGCTGTGGACAGAGCTTAGTTTCCATATCCAACCCTTGGAGGGAGATATTTGCCTTCTCTGGGTTTCTGTGCCAAGATTTCTGTATAAATGAAAGGAGCCTTGATTACAGAAGCTGCTTGCCAGTGAGATACTTTTTATATTTAAAATACATAACTTAATACCTGTAGTACAAAGAAGTTTCTAAAAGTGGGCCCTGAAAGCTGTTTCTGTCTGTAAGACAAACTCTCCCCTTTTAAAGAGGAAAGAGTTAAATGTAGATTTTAATTAATAAGAAAAAAGTTCTCACACAAAATGCAGGAAGCACCAATCCAATCACCCAAAAA
Organism: Mesitornis unicolor; assembly: GCF_000695765.1. Classification (NCBI taxonomy): domain Eukaryota; kingdom Metazoa; phylum Chordata; class Aves; order Mesitornithiformes; family Mesitornithidae; genus Mesitornis; species Mesitornis unicolor. The sequence goes on along the minus strand of NW_010165874.1, from coordinate 64,892 downwards.
GTAGAAAACATTTTGCAAAGTGTAGTCAATTAAAAATTCACTTGGGTCTTAATGTGATGACAGTTTCATGTTGCTGTTAAATGGGAAACCTGGTAGTTGCAAGGAAGAGTTCCTATATCCACTAAGCTTAAAATTATATGTAAGGGTACATTGAAGATTTTAGATTTGATTAAAACTACAATCAAATATTAGTTTCAGATTTTCATGCTTTTACACTGTGATGCCTGAGCTGAAGTCAGAACTCTTCAATATTTTTTCTCTCCTCCATCCACATCTTTTCTGATTCATCTGAAATACACAGGTCTGGTGTCATTCTTTCTTCCTTGGAGTTTCATAAATATAGCTAGAGGTGCCCCTTTTACTCTGAGGATGCCTGTCCTATGAATTTAAATAACAAGCACTACAGGCACATTGTCCAAAGACGCATTCACCTTGGACCACTCCCGTACCACAGAGGACCGGGCATCTGCTGTGGCTGAAATTGGATGGAAGTGATCCAGAACTTCAGGTTACCCAAACCAGACATATCGACAATTAACAACGGAGATTCAGCTACTTTTGTTGCGTCAATGTGTATTGAGGCAATTTTATCAGAGGAACATCATGTCGGGACCTTTCTGGCTTTGCAGTCCTCCAAAATTTGATTTGATGGTGTGGTGGCTATCCAGCTCCTCAAGCTTTATCATCATTTGTTCCATATATAGAGAGGCTGCCTCTGCACTCCTTCATGCCAAGGCAAGACTTCTTTTATTTACAGCAGCAGTCAAGCTGATCTGAGTTACTGAGATAAGAATAAATCTATATATCTATGCAAAACCTGCACAGGAACAGTATTCGCCATATTAATGAAGATATAATTATTTGTAATACAGAGCAACAGAACCCCCGGTGCAACCAGGGTTGAAGTCTCCTTGTAAAATGCATTGCATGGACATGCAAGGAGTCATGGTCTGTGTTTGGAGGGATATAGGATATAGAAGGCACGTACATACACACCTTTGGAGGAAAGGTGGGAGAGTAAAAGAGCAATTGGAAAGAAGACATGCAAAATATGGGAAAAGCACTCAGAGCTGATGAGTACGTGGTGTTTGTCCTTCACGTGCATTTTCAGGGTGATAACTGGGAAGGGTATATGGCTGGGAGGGGTCAACTAAGGCAAAGGAAGGGGCCAGTGAAGAGGCACTGAAGATAAGATGAAATGCAGATAAGAGAGCATTCTGGTGATGTTATGCAAGCAGTGGAAGGGCAAGGCGAGGGCTCGGCACATACGTGCTTCAGAAAAGTTTGTACAGTGACGCTATTTGTGCAGAGACAGTAGAATCTAATTTGTTTGAACTCTACCATCTGTGGTGTAATTGCCTTATTGTCAGTGGGATTTATATGAGTAAATGAACACTAGAAAGAGGAAGAATACTAATAGTAGAGTTTCATTTATATAGTGCTATCTTTGTTCATCTGTGTAAACCATATAAAAATAAGTCAATCAAAACCTTTTTTATATAGGATTATCTCTTTTCAGCTGTGAAAATTATATAAAAAAATAGGTCAATTACAACAAAACTTCGATTAAGGAGGAAAAAAACCACTATCACAAAAGAGAATCTTATTGCTCTCTAATTACAAAGAATAAAAAAATCACTAAAGTCAATTCTAAGATACATCTTCAGCAGAAGAACAAAATAAAATTGGAAGCTGACATCTTTCTTTTACAAATAGTTCCTCTAAAACCTGCATGTTTGACAAGCTTCCAAACTGACATCTTCTATTTATACATAAAGACATTGCAATTTTTTCTTCCCACAGCTGATATTTGGTAACAAGGCACTTAGCAGATGGCATGCCAAGTTGGATCTCTTCTTTTTTGATATTGAAGTGTGTTTTTAAACCCCTTTCTCATTGAAAACCATGGGTCTTGTTCTCCTCATCTTCACAAACTGTGCCAACCAGTATATCAAGCAAGTGTTGATGATGAGCACAGTAAACTTCATGTTGTAGACAATATTTGACCATTTCACATAGATTGAGACCCTTGGAATATGTGTGTATATGGTCAGCTTAGTACTGCTTTGAGGACAGACTGATATCCTGACATGCTTCACCTATACATAAAGCTTATCAGTGCTGTCCCAAAGCTGGCCTTCAGTAAAGCAAACAGAGTAGATAGTGTTGAAATTACAGATTCCCTTTTTATAATGAACCCACTGTTGTAATTAGAACCAGTAAAAGTAGATCAAAGGGTTGGAATACAATAACTTAATCAAATTCATCTTTGTATTAGACAATGTCCTACTTTATTCAACTTCAGTCCACTTTCTGCATTTATTCTGGTCACTGGAATGAGGCAAGATGTGTGTGCTCTCATTGTGGAGTACATTGAGTGACTTGACAGTAGTTTAGGAGTTGGCTAAGAGTAGATGAAATTTCTGCAGAGTGTTGTAATGCAGTGGAAAATGAGGGATGACAGGGGTTTGTGTCTTAGTTCTAAGTGGTTATTGAGATAGTTTGAGCTTTGCCTAGCAATGATTCTTAGGAAGGGTTATATACTGTATAATTGCTACTCTGCTGTAATTGCATAAACAATTGATTATCATTCACTTGGATGCTCCATTCCAATAGAGCATTTCACAGATTGTTTTGTTTTTATATCATGCTCCCAATGAGACACAGAATGTTACATACCTGTGGATGAAATGGACAACAACAAAAAAGGAAAGGCAGAGACAAAGTTGAGATGCTTGTGGAGACCACGCGAGAGTTCTTCTTCAGTTTACTTCTGCTGTCCAATTAATGTTTATTTCACAAGGGAGTAAATGTTATGATGTTTGCCCACATGACTGTGGTAAATAAACGGGGCTTTATACATCTGCTTCCATGTAGGTAGGCACCACCAATGGAGTCTTTAGCTGTTCAGATATGACCTGTGGTCCAGATGGACCAGACATGGGAGACCAGTACAGCAAAATTGTCTTTAAATTCTTCCTTATATCTGTGGTGTCAGAGCAGTTTCTTACATATAGTTTCTTAATGTACTAATATATCTGAGATCAGTTTTTTAGAGAGCTCCATTCCTGCAATACCCAAGTACTAGCATATTAGATGATTTTAGAACCAAATACACTGTCATCAAGTCAAAGTACAAATTGAAATCCTAACTGACTCGAGCCCCTCCAAGATGGGTTAATTCAAACTGACTGGCAGTCATTAACATTCAGTTCTTACTGTTGCAGGCATTATCAGGATCCAGCAATAAATCTGTCTTAATCAAAGTCTGCCTGGAAAATGGACAATGGTTGCTGATGAGTAATATCCTAGCTGCAAACAATTTCATGGGAAACTTTGCTGAGTATTGCTAAGAATATGAAGGATTTTTGTAGTCCTGCACAGAACAGACATCTATGTATGTTGCCATGAGAAAAACAAAACCAGGAAAAAAATCTGATGAAGCAATAGATTCATTACATCATGCTTGGAGCAAAACACAACTTCTGAATATTTTGTGAGGGCATAACTTCTGTGATAGCAGAAGGTGTGTCCAGAAGGCTCTACAAATGTAAAGGATAGTAAGTGTGGAGAGAAAGTCACTAAGTATCAGAAAGCTGACAGATTTCACTGGTAATTGTCATATATCTTCCAGCAGATAAATGCAGTAGGATGTTCTGGTATGGAAATAGTTTGATATATTGTTCAGCCTGTATACAGGGCTAGTGTCTTAACAACTGTGTTTTCTCATTTTCTGGTTTCTGCTAACTCTTGAGTTTGGGAAAAATTAAAAGTTTCTCCATAACCTCAATTCTGGTGCACAGCCCTGATTCAAATAGAAATAGAAAGGCTTTTGTTACCATGAATGTTGACTCAGTTGGGTAGAAATCTCTCAACACAATTAAAGTAAGTACTCTTAGCCTGAATGAATTTTGAACAGACTTCAGAACCAGCCTCAGTGTGGCATAAAATGGCCTGGTTCTGTCCATACATATCTCGCATCAGCACTGCTCCAAGTTGTTTGTCTTCCTACTATATGAGATCAGTGATTAAGAATTAGAAATAATCTTAGATCTTATATTTTCTCAAATTTCAGTACTGTTCATTACACTGTTGCTTGCTCTGTTTTGGTTTTGGTTTTGCTTTTGGTTTTTTTTTCTTTCCCTTCCCCTCTTCCATCTGGGGAAAAGAAATATTCTCTTGGTGCCCAAGACAAGGTTGGGGTTGACTGTGTTTGTCCTAATGAATGACTCAGCATCCTGATCAAGTCCTACTGCTTGCTCAGTTTTGTGTCTTATCCTTATGCTCCAGCCACATTTGGCAAGGTCAGTAATGGCTTCATGTTCATTAGCAAATGAAGATTAAGTAAAGATGAAGGCAAGTGGTTATCTAAGGTTCAGCACAATTCGGATTAAAGGTATAAAATTAAATTGAGCTGCTATGTACATTAGAGATTAATTTGTCCGTTATTTCTATATGTACAAATAATCACAGAATCATAGAATCATTATGGTTTGAAAAAACCTTTAAGATCATCAAGTCCAATTGTTAACTAACTCCTCCATGCCCACTTCTAAACCATGTCCCTGAGTACCATATCCATATGGCTTTTAAATACATCCAAGGATGGTGATCCCACCACTTCCCTGGTCAGCATGTGCCAGCCTTTGATAACCCTTTCAGTGTAGAAGATTTTCTTAATATCTAACATAAACCTCCCCTGGTGTAACTTGAGGCCATTTCCTCTTGTCCTACTGGTTGTAACTTGGAAGAAGAGACCCACACCCACCTCACTACAACCTCCTTTCATGTAGTTGTAGAGCACGATAAGGTCTTCCCTCAGCCTCCTTCTCTCCAGACTAAACAACAAGAAGTTCCTCAGCTGCTCCTTATGAGACTTATTCTCACGACTCTTCACCAGCTTTGTAGCTCCTCTTTGGACCCTCTCCCGGACCTCAATGTCTTTCTAATGCTGTGATGCCCAAAATTGAACACAGTACTCAAAATGCAGCCTCACCAGTGCTGAGTACAGTGGGACGATCACTTCTTTAGTCCTGCTATCTATACTATTCCTGATGCAGCCCAGGATGCTGTTGGCCTTCTTGGCCATTTGGACATGCTGGTGGTGCTGAATAATAGGAGGGACTGAATATTAAGTCTAAATTTTATAAGAACCTCTCCAACATAAGAGGAGTTGCCAGCCTAGCTTTAAGTATACAAAGCAAAAAAAAGCTGAAAATTTAAAATGTAGACATCTACCTTTTTAAACGATTCTAGCAACTTTGGTGAGCATGTTTTTTCTACTCACAAACTGGTACAAAACCTATTTGAAGGAACAGGACTTGCTGTATAATTACCACCAGTGTTTCCACTGAAATTCTTAGACTGTGAATCTGCTTGTTCAACTGAAACATTCTCCTGCTGAGAACTGTGAAGCTTCATTTCCTTTAAAAATTTCCAGGGACAGGATGTCATTCTAGGCAGAGTGCCCTTAGGGGGATCCAGGGGAACTCCAAACAATGCATTTTAAAAAGCTTGTCATTATAACTGCATTTTTACACTTCTCACAAAAACCCCATATTTCTTGGGGAACTTTTCTTTTTGAAAACATGATTGATGCTTTGAATATTTTTTTTCTCTTTCAGGATGAGAAAAAGCACTAAAACATTTTCAGTCAAGGCATATAATTTATTTTTTTTCATGAAATACCTCACTATCAGTATAATACAGAGGTCCAGTTCTTGATTATATGCTACAGAGTGGATTCCAGGAGCAAAATAATATTTTTTGGCAGCAGTGGATGCCTGTGTCTTACTGCTAAAGACTACTGTTGGTTGTTGTTACAGACTTGAGGAGATAATGGTGAATATACCAACTGAGATAACTGTCAGGCATGAGAAATGGCAAGTTTGTATTAGTTGTAGAGTCAGGAAGCCTTTTTTTAATGGTTGACATGTTAACCAGGATTCTGCAAAGCTGGGTTTAATTACTCAAGTATCACATATGAACAACTGGAGCAAATAATTTAGATGGAGATTCACCCCCACCTCACTTTAGCATCTATCTGAGGTACCTGTGCTAGCAGGCTTAGCTATCACTGTAGTCAACAGTGAGAGACAGAGAGGATTCAGAAGGTGGCTGGACCCAACTAAGAGGTACCTACCTCTTTCTGCTGCCTACAGAGGGATCTCCACTGCTTTCTGCTTAAGGTCTAATCTAGCCCTTCATATCTTGATTTTCCACTTGCAGAAGGAAACCATTTCCATTCTTTCATGGGTTCTGTAAGTTTAGA